>NW_027361700.1:29157500-29375000 GCF_039654945.1 Dendrobates tinctorius
TGGTGTTTCTTAATTTACATGACATTGTCCTGGGTTTTCCTTGGTTGCAGACCCATAATCCTGTTTTGGATTGGAAATCTGTGTCTGTGGTTAGTTGTGGTTGTCATTGTGTTCTTAGTGACACTCCTGTTTTCTCCACCACTCCCCAGTCTCATGATGTTCCTGACTATTTGTCCGACTTTTCTGATGTATTTAGTGAGAGTAAGTCCACGTCTTTTCCTCCTCATAGGAGTTATGATTGCGCGATCGAGTTAGTGCCCGGTAGTAAATTTCCCAAGTGTCGACTTTTCAACTTATCTGTACCTGAACATGATGCTATGTGATCTTATATCAAGGAGCCATTGGAGAAGGGTCTTATCAGGCCGTCCTCTTCACCTTTAGGTGCTGTTTTTTTTGTGGCCAAGAAAGATGGCTCATTAAGGCCATGTATTGACTATTGTCTCCTTAATAAAATCACTGTTAAATATCAGTATCTGTTACCCCTGATTTCTGATTTATTTTCCAGAGTAAAAGGTGCTAGTTGGTTTACCAAGCTTGACCTTAGGGGGGGCATAAAATCTCATTCGCATCAAGCATAGTGATGAATGGAAGAATGTGTTTAATACGCCTGAGGGGCATTTTGAGTACCTAGTGATGCCTTTTGGGCTCACTAATGCCCCTTACGTCTTCCAATCTGTCATGAACAATATTTTCCAGGACTTTATGGATAAGTTTTTGATCGTTTATTTGGACGATATTTTGATTTTTTTCCATTGATTGGGATTCTCATGTGGAACATGTTCGGACTGTGGTCCGGATTTTGAGAGAAAATGCTCTGTATGTTAAGGGATCGAAATGTCTTTTTGGCGTACAGAAGATTTCGCTTTTGGGATTCATTTTGTCCCCGTCTGCTATTGAAATGGACCCAGCCAAGGTCCAGGCCATTTATGAATGGATTCAGCCCACTTCCTTGAAAGATCTCCAGAAGTTTTTAGGTTTTGCTAATTTCTACCGTAATTTCATAAGTAATTTTTCTGGTATTGTTAAACCACTGACGGATTTGACCAAAAAGGGCGCTGATGTGGTGAATTGGTCTCCAGAGGCAATCTCAGCGTTTCAGGAGCTTAAGCGGAGATTCACTGCTGCTCCTGTTTTACGGCAACCTGATGTTTCACTTCCATTTCAGGTGAATATAGATGCTTCTGAGATTGGTGCAGGAGCCGTTTTGTCTCAAAGAGATCCGGTAACCTCTAAGATGAATCCCTGTACCTTCTTTTCGTGAAAATTTTCCCCATCTGAACTTAACTATGATGTGGGGAATCGGGAGTTGTTGGCTATGAAGTGTGCATTTGAAGAGTGGAGACATTGGTTGGAGGGAGCCAGACATCAAGTTGTGGTCCTCACCGACCACAAGAACTTGATTTACCTCGAATCAGCCAAGCAATTGAATCCTAGACAGACTAGGTGGGCCTTTGTTTTCACATGTTTTAATTTTGTGATCTCCTTTCTTCCGGGCACTAAGTATATTAAGGCGGATGCCCCCTCTCTAGGAGTTCCTTTGCAGATTCTCTTGATGTGACCGAGCCTACTACCATTCTAAATGAGGGTGTAGTTCTTTCCGCCATCTCATCCGATTTGAGACGTGCCCTGGAGGAATTTCAGGAGGACAAACCTGAACGTTGCCCTATGGGAAAATTGTATGTCCCTGACCAGTGGAGGAAAAGAGTAAGGCCGGGGTCACACTGGCGAGGAATACGGCCGAGTGAGAGGCGCAAAAAGCACGCATTAGACACGGACCAATGATTCTCTATGGGGTCCCTCGCACCAGTCGTATATTTCTCATCCGTATTCTACAGTCCGTGCCAATCGCAGCAAGTCTATGGGTGCGCAAAAAATATGGATTACACACGGACCAGACGTGTGACCTGCGAGCAATATGAAGGTCTTTTGGCTGGTGACAGGAAACGGGCCAATCCATCATCAGGAAGCCAAGACATGCAAATGAGCACAAAAAGCGCTCCAGACACCCAGGAAGTACGCCTCCACGGAGTACAGCATCATGGCGTCCACTTACATTAATGTGGAAATGTTAATAGCCCTGGTGCAGGAGCATCCCGAACTCTGGCACCAATGTGATGCCCATTATTCCAACCAGGCAAGAAAGGAGGCGTCATGGAGGCGCATCTGTCGCCAGATGTACCATGACTTTGGTGATCGGCCACGTGAGGAGCATAAAATTCGTAAGTACAAGCCAAAACATGAGTAACCTTAGCGCACAACAAAAAAGGAATATAGAATCAGCACCCCCCTTCCTGTGCTTGTACTTTTTTCCTCATGAGGCCGTTAGATTTGGATGTGACACGTGGATTCACACAGCCATAATTTGGGTTTAGGCCACAAGCTCCTCATCCTCCTAGACAAACCAATTATTAAGTGTAGCTATTTGATACATCAACTAAAGAGACCCTGTGTATCTGCCCAATTAGATATGCCACCATGGGTAGAAAGCACACCCCAGAAGGCCCCATGCCTAGACTACTGGTAGCAAATGTGACCTATCAAATATGTGATTTTGACAATATTTCCTGTCACATTGCAGTGGAAGATGTGATGAGACGCTGGCGAAGCATCCAGGACCAATACCGCCGGGAACGCCAGCAGCGGTCCAGGAGTGGGGATGCTGGCTACGTTAAAAGAAAATATATATATTACAACCGCCTCTCCTTCCTCGCCCCAATTCTGGATCTGAGACCGTAAGTAGATACAACACACCACATTACACAGATACTTTACAGGGCCAAAAATAGGTATTTATTTTTGGCTCTGTTCTATTTCTTCACAGAACTCAGTCCAACCTTACGGACAGAGGCACTGGCTCGGATACAGAGCCCATCATTGATCCTGGGTCTGCAGGGGAAGAGGTGGCTGGCCCATCTTCTCCCCCTACTAGGAGCAGGGGTGAAGACTCGAGTCAGGTTGTGCCATTGCCTGCGCCCCAAAGCCCACCACCGGGACCATCTGGTGCTGCTGCTGCATCAGCACCAGCAGAGGATCAGGGCAATATCATCAGCAGCCCAACTGGCCACATCCGGGGCTCCCCTCAGCCTGCTGCCACATCCCAGCGAGGAAGAAGCCGAAGACGGCAAATACCTGCCCCTGATACCTGCACTAATGTGGACACTGGGGTCCTGAATTATTTAGCCAGCCACAGTTAACACTGATGATTGGGAGGAGGCATACACTCGCAGCCTGGCCAATTATCTCCGTGCCCTTTCCCGTGAGGTCAGGCTCCGTATTAAAGGATGCTTTCAGATCCTGCTTGATGCATGCACATACCCCAATACGCCCTACGAACTATTTGAATACATTGAGAGGTGGCAGCTTTCACCATGAAATCTCATGCACCTTAGGCACCCCCCACAAATGCAAGCTCAAGCAGGATCTGAGGATCCTCAAATACGTGGGCCTACACCTCACCCCCTTCCTCCCACTACCCAACCTTCTATTCAGCATCCGCAAATGTCAGCCTCTAGCCAACCCCACCAATATGGCCACTTGTACCCACCCAGTGTTGGAGGCTGGTCCCAACCTGGTTGGGGACGATATGGCTATCTTGGTGGGTATGAGCCACGTGCCTACCACAGCCAACAAGATGCCCCTCCCCATCATTACTCTGGCCAGTACCCCCAACATTCCCAGGAGGCAGGACAATTCCCACATCATGGGCAACAGTATGGCCCCACACAGGGCGATGTTGGCCACAGTGTCCAGCAGCACCCACAGGCTGCTCTTCCACGTTCCCCTTCCCCAACCTATGAGGATTTATGTCTGATGGCCGTAGATGTCCAGTGCGGTTTCACTGGTGCTCCAAATACAAAGGAAAAAACAGGTGGTCTACATCTCCAACTTTGTTTAAAAATTTAACATTCAAATTTTTGAACGATGTTTTCCAATCATATTAAGAATCCATCATCACAGGCAAGGCTACCTCACGCCTTTCAGACAGATATTACATGTCTGTACAAAAGAGAATATTTAAACGCGCTATACTGTAAAGTCAAAGGATGAAAATACACTACTCACTTGCTAATGCCTAGGAAAGGCGTGCTGGCCTTAGTGATGTAGTCACCTTTTTTGCTAGCAATCTATAGTAACAAATCAAGGCGACCAGCCTTCAGAATATCATGCACTCTCTATGTCTTAACAAGTGATTTTTGTTTTTTCATCCTTTCCAGTATAGCATGGTTAAATATTCTCTGTTCTACAGACAGGTAATATGTGTCTGAAAGCCGTGAGGTAGCCTTGCCTGTCATGGTGGAATAATTCTATGATTGGAAAACATTCTGAAGAAATGTGAGTGTTATCTTTTAGCATTAATTTTGTTTATGGAGATCACCTATTTTTTGCCTTTGTATTTAAATATTCTCATGCAGCAATGTTGTTATTGCCTAATGTTTTTTTGGGTTATGTTATATAATGTTACTTTTCAAAAAAGTTTAATAATGCAAAAAGGGCAATTTTGCCCATTGCCAAAATTTTCATATGGCAATATTATGTTTGCCTTTAAGATAAAAAAAGCAAAAAGGCAAAACTAAAAATTTGTCTACTACAGTTAACGTCTCTGTGTGATTTCTCATAAACCCTGTCAATATACTAACATACACTAACCAATGCAATGAAACAGTCATAGAATCATATGGGGTTGAGTAATATATATTTAGACACACTTAAAGAAACAAATTATAACATAGACACAGCATGGTCTTGCCAAGAAGTTGCCCCCTCAGGTGAGATAAAGTAATTAGTGAAAATATCACGCTCTTTGAGGCCAGAGAGCGGTCTACGTTGAGGGTTCATAGGTGGTCTCACCCTGCGCACATTGTCTGGCCTACGCACAACACCAGCAGAAGAGGAACAATCATGTATCCTGGTAAAGTTATGAAGAACCACACAGGCTTTCACAACTTCATTAACATTCTGTTCACTCAACTGAATGGCAGACTGGAGTACCCGCCATTTGGCACAAAGAATGCCAAAGGAACACTCCACCAGTCGCCTAGCACGTGATAGGCGCAAGTTAAAAATTCTGCGCCTGTGGTCAAGGTTGCGCCTGGGATATGGCCTCATGACATTGCGCGATAACTGAAACGCCTCATCTGCCTCAAGGACATAAGGGACTGATTCTTCAGTGGAGCCTGGTAGCTGGCATGGTGGTGGTAGATCCAACTGGTGGGTGTGTAGCCGCCGAGCCATTATGGATGTATTGAAGACTCTAGAGTCTCCCGTCCTTCCATAGGCCCCAATGTCAACAATTATAAACTTGTATTGAGGGTCTACCAGAGCCAACAATACAAAAGAAAAGTATTGTTTATAATTGAAGAATTGGGAGCCAGAGTTCGGCGGCTTACGCACCCGGATATGTTTGCCATCCAGGGCCCCAATACAATTAGGAAACTGGCAGTCCTCCTCAAAGTCCCTTGATATCCTCAACCAGTCTTCCATCCTGGGCTCGGGCATGACCACTTGATGGAGTCTTGTCCAAATTTCTGTACATGTAGACCTCACTATGCCTGAAATGGTTGATCTTCCAATGAGAAACTCATGGTGTAGGGTGGCATAAGACAGGCCAGTGGACAGGAAGCTGTAGAACAACAGAAATTGATAATTTTAGAATGCATAAAGTCCAAAAACATCAGTTACATGCTGACCAAACTTGGTAGGAATTGAGATAGAATAACACACACATATTTGGTTGCACAATGACTAAGTGATATGCAGTACATATTAGAGCTAACATTCTGGTGTGTAAGTTGAACCATATTTTGAGTAAAATGAGGGCATTAAACTTAGTCCAAGAATCCAAAAAAACATACTTTAGCCCACACATTATGAACATAGAGAATGTGGTTGTGTAGTACATACCGTATTGTGAGTAGAAGTCGCTCCTCTGCAGATATAGCTTTGCGCATCCTTGTGTCCTGAAAGGTTATCCCAGGGTGCACTGTCTCCAAGAGTCGATCAAATGTGGAAATGCTCATGCGACAGTATTGGTAAAATTTCAGTGGATGCTCCCGCAGAGAAAAATAGAGGTGGTGAAAATGACCTCTTGTGAGTCGTTGCCTCAAAAGTGGATGTACCCACATGCGTCTCCTCCTCCGCGGATCCACTATCACTGGGTATGGTTGCCCAAAGCGCCGTGACAAAAGCCAGTTGAAGAGAACCTGCTCAGTTGTATTGAAACTCAGACCCTCTACCATGTTGCACATACAACACCAACACACCTAGTGAAGGCAAGGTCACAAATGGACAGAATGGAGGCAGCCACCTGTTCCTGAGCCAATAAATAGGGTGGAGGCTAATGATTTAAATTGTTAGCAGGCCTCAAAACCGTTAAATGTCCATTTTGCAAGGCTGTGAGAAAATCTCGCCATACGGATTGCATGCGGATGTCATACGGATTACATACGGATGCTCACATGCGCAAAATACGCGACCGCACCTTGCTTACGGATGACCTACGGACCACTATTTAGAGGTCATTCATCCGTATTACGCCTGTAAACTACGGACCGTATTTTGCGCAGGTTAGTGTGACCCCGGCCTAATGTCTGAAATTCATTGCTCCGCGTTGGCTAGTCATCCAGGTATTTTTGGTACCAGAGATTTGGTGAGTCGGTCTTTTTGGTGGCATCCCTTATCTCATGATGTCAGGAATTTTGTGCAGTCCTGTGGGACTTGTTCTCGATCCAAGCCCTGTTCTCGTTCTAGTGGGTTGTTGATGCCCCTGCCGGTGCCCAGGAGGCCTTGGACTCATATCTCAATGGATTTTATTTCTGATCTTCCTGTCTCTCAGAGAATGACTGTTACCTGGGTGATCTGTGATAGATTTTCTAAGATGGTCCATCTTATACCACTCCCGAAGTTGCCATCTTCCTCTGAGTTGGTGCCCTTGTTTTTGCAACAGGTGGTTCGTTTGCATGGTATTCCAGAGAACATTGTGTCTGACAGAGGAGTCCAGTTTGTTTCCAGATTTTGGAGAGCTTTTTGTTCTAAACTGGATATTCAGTTATCTTTCTCCTCTGCGTTTCACCCTCAGACCAATGGGCAGACTGAGAGAACAAACCAGACTTTGGAAACCTATTTGAGATGTTTCATATCTGCTGATCAAGATGACTGGGTCTCATTTTTGCCCTTGGCTGAATTTGCTCTAAATAATAGGGCTAGTTCTGCCACTTTGATGTCTCCTTTTTTCTGCAACTTTGGGTTTCATCCTCGATTTTCTTCAGGGCAGGTGGAGGCTTCGGCCTGTCCAGGTGTGGATTCTGTCGTAGAGAGAATGCAGCAGATTTGGGATCAAGTAGTGAATAAGTTGACTCTCTCTCAGGAGAAGGCCCAACAGTTTGCCAACTGGCATAGGACCATTGGTCACTGGTGGGTGACATGGTTTGGTTGTCCTCAAAAATATTCCCATGAAAGTTGTGTCTCCAAAATTCAAGCCAAAGGTTCATTGGACCTTATAAGATTTTGGAAATCCTTAATCCCGTTTCTTTCCGTTTGGCTCTTCCTGGAACGTTTAAGATTCACAACGTTTTTCATAAATCTTTGTTGAAAAGGTTTGTGGAGCCAGTAGTTCCCATGGCTGCACCCCTTGATCCTGTATTGGTTAAGGGTAATTTGGAATATGAGGTAGAGAAGGTATTGGATTCTCGTCTGGTTAGACGGGGACTCCAGTACTTGGTCAAGTGGAAAGGTTATGGTCAGGAGGATAATTCTTGGGTGTTTGCTTCTGACATTCATGCCAAGAGATTTGTTTGTGCCTTCCACCGGGCCTATCCTGATCGGCCTGGTGGCTTGCCTGAGGGTTCGGTGACCCCTCCTCAAGGGGGGGTACTGTTGTGAACACTTTTGACCTGAGTTCTGAGTTTGGGCTCCCTCTGGTGGTTGCTGAGGGTAATGGAGCTGGTCAAGTTGACAGAAGTCAATCACCTGAAGGGAAGGAGTGAAGGTCAGGTGTTACAGATTGGGAAGATTTAAGTGAGCAGGCTTCCTTCAGTTGTTGCTGGTGATTTGGTTTTCTTCCTGTGAATTCTGAAGTCCGCTTGCCCCCTGCTTGTTCCTGCATCGTTCAGATAAGTTATTTGTTTGCTGGAATCTTTTTGCATTTGATCCAGTTTTGCCTTTCTCTGCTTTCTGCTTTGCTGTGTGGGTTCAGCATTGTTCCCTGCTGGGACCTTTGCTGGACCCCGTTCCATATACCACAGCTTATGTTAGTCTGTTCTGTATTGCTAGTCCCCTGTTATATCTTTTGTTTTCTTCCAGTTCACACCAGAATACTTATCTAGTGGGGGCGAGGTCATGTGGCCTCAGTATTTTTGCATATCAGACGTGTTGGATTTTTCTTAGGGTTTTGTGCGTGATTGCAGACAGTATCTTTTTCTGTCCTGTCCTATCTAGACAGTTTGGGCCCCACCATTTGCTTGCTCTATTTTCTGCCTGTGTTTGTGCTTCATCTTGTCTCACTGGCAATATATGTTTGGGGGCTATCTATTCCTTTGGGGTTCTACTCTGGGGCAGTTTAGCTTTCCCCTTTCTTGCTTTAGGCTTAATAAATTCTTTGGCTGTGTCGAGGCTTCTAGGGCATCTTAGGTACGTCCCACAGCTAATTCTAGTTGGGTTGATAGTTTTAGGGGTCTGCAATCCGCTAAGTTGCCAACCTTTCTGGTCATCTGGTTGCCTAGCTTATTCCCCGGTTATCCTCCTCAGTGACCTAATCATAACAGCAGGAGCTCAGTGCTGCAATGGCTGAGCATCCTGCACTGACAGCCAGGAGCGGCGCCCGCCCCTGGCTGTTAACCCCCTGACTCCTGTGATCGATCGCGATTGCAGCGTTCAGGGGGGAGGCAGAGGGTTTCTTGGACACTATTTGGCAATATTGTCATTTTATATTCTTCATAAATATCCCCTCAACACACTATTTTTCTTATTCATCATTTTTTATGTTTATGGATTCACTCTCACTTCTTTTTTCTTTATATTATATTGATTGCACACATCTTTACACTTTTGTTACCATTTTTCTTTTCCCCATTTGTTCCATCCTCCATTCTGGTTCCCCTTGGCCATATCCTTTCTGTCCTCACATTCGTTTTAACATTCCATACAACAGATCCCTGCATATTGGTTGGTGCACATGCGTGGACTGTGCTACAACAGGTTTAACCAATGCGTTCATTAGGTATGCACACAATTCCTGCTGCTTGGCAGCGGTAGATCGCTTGCGTTCTACAGGCAAAGGAGGAAGTGCCCCACATGGTGTGGTGACGTCTGGCCATGTGCCGCTTATTAACCAGCATCACTGAGCGGTGGACCTTCTCTTTTGGCACACTTTACTATGTAAGCTAACAGGCACCTCAATAAGCCATGTCTCCTGATGAAGATTGTGAAACGTGCGTAGGGGCTGCAGGCTGGGACTTTCTGCTGTCACTGTTAGGGCTCATACTCACTTGCAAGAGACTTGCATGATTCTCGTGCAAGTCTCTCACATGAATACCTGGCGCTGCCGCCGGCACTCAGACTGGAGCGTGCAGCGACATGTATTTCTATGCAGCTGCACATGCCGGTCCGAGTGCCGGTGGCAGTGCCAGGTTTTCATGCGAGAAACTCGCACGAGAATCGTGTGAGTCTCTTTCAAATCTCGCAAGTGAGTATGAGCCCTTACCATGTAATAGATGTCTACAAATATCTCAAGGGCTGTCACATTGTAGAAGGATCATCTTTATTCTCATTTGCGCAAGGAAATTTTAGCAGTAATGGGATGAAACTGAATGGGAGGAGACACAGATTAGACATTAGAAAAAACTTTTTGACAGAGTGATCAATGAGTGGAACAGGCTGCCACGAGAGGTGGTGAGCTCTCCTTCAATAGAAGTCTTCAAACAGAGGCTGGACAGACATCTGTCTGGGATGATTTAGCGAATCCTGCTTTGAGCAGGGGGTTGGACCAGATGGCCCAGAAGGTCCCTTCCAACTCTACGATTCTATGATGCTAGGGCACGCTTAAAACTGTGGGGATTAATTATATTAACCTGGGTAGTGCATTCCAAAGAATTGGCGCAGCACGTGTAAAATCTTGGAGACAGGAATGGGAGGTTCTGATTTTTGAGGATGTTAACCTCAGCTCTTTAGCAGAATGGAGGGTGCGAGTAGAGTTGCAGGCTGAGACGAGGGAGGAGATGTAGGGTGGTGCTGAGCCATGGAGTACTTTGTGGGTGAGGGTAATAGGTTTACACTGAATTCTGGAGAGGATGGGTAACCAGTGTAAGGACTGGCACAAGGTAGAGGCATTGGTATAATGATT
The DNA here is from genome assembly GCF_039654945.1 of Dendrobates tinctorius. NCBI lineage: Eukaryota > Metazoa > Chordata > Amphibia > Anura > Dendrobatidae > Dendrobates > Dendrobates tinctorius. The sequence continues at coordinate 29,167,837 of NW_027361700.1, forward strand.
GGTGAGGATTATGATCCTGGCTGCAGAATTCAGGACAGATTGGAGAGGGGAGAGCTTGGTAAGAGGGAGACCGATTAGTAGAGAGTTACAATAGTCCAGACGAGAATGAATAAGAGAAACAGTAAGAGTTTTTGCAGTCAAAAGTAAGAAGGGTCGAAATCTAGAAATGTTTTTGAGGTGCAGATAACAAGAGTGAGTCAGTGATCAGTTGTGGGGGGTGAATGAAAGCTCAGAATCAAGTATGACCCCAAGACAGCAGGCATGTTGCTGGGGAGTAACGGTGGAACCACACACGGAAATGGCAATGTTAGGCATAGGTAGGTTAGTAGAGGGAGAAAACACAAGGAGTTTAGTTTTTGACAGGTTCAGTAATTTTCCTGAGTCTGCTGTTGGCGTGTGTAATAAAGCTGATGGCAAAAAAAAATTACCTACACATTGATAGATACAGGGAATTAATACATAACACCTCTGTGAGGGTACTTGTGCAAAATAAAGCCTGGAGATTTTTTTTTCATAATACATTCAATATGGGAAAGTGTGATATTAAGGAACGGGAACGTGGATGTGGTGGTGCCCGCCAAAGCTGTGTGACAAATCAGAAGATGACTTTATCTTGTTCTAATTTCCTGTCAAAATTCGGACTGCGCGCTACACTACTGTCGAACCCAGACAAGTGCGAGAATGTTGGGGGTTGGATGGCAGACAAAGGCTCCAGAGTGTTGACAAGCAGCACCACAAAGCCTTCCACACGGTCCAATCTCAGTAGCCAAGAGGCAGAGCATCACAATCCTCAAACTGGTCCTCCTTCCTTCCACCATCAAGAGTCCCAGGAGGCATTTGACCCAAATGCTGGCCACTCAAAGTAACTGTTTGTGTGCCCTTGTAATAATTCTGGCCTCTCACCATGCACCATTAAAGAGGGTCTGAGGAGGTGGAGTGCAGTGATGCACAAACATTTAAGCACCCACGGCCAGAAGAAAGCCACGTTGGGGAATATCAATTCATGTCTGAAGAGGTGGAGGTTAATCATGACACACAGTTGCCATCAGGTCAGCCCAAAATCGCAACTCAGAAGGAGGATCAGATTGATGAATTGGAAGATGATGTGGGCGATGATGAGACCACCGATCCAACCAGGCACGGTAGCATACCTAGCGAACACAGCAGTGCAGAGAGGAATGGATCCATAGCACAAAAAATGCAAGAAGAGGTAGTTATTTGACCAGAGGGAGATCTCGGTCAACTGTTCAACAGAGCACCCACGCACTCGGCTAGATAACAGACCAAGGGTGCGTTGTTCCCCTGTATGGCAGTTTTTTTTTCTGAAATTTCTTCAGACAAAACAACTGTAATTTGCAGAATCTGTCATACCAAGTTGAGAAGAGACAAGAACACGGGCAGCCTGAGCTCCGCCAGCATGCAGAAGCACATGGAAGTCAAGCACCCCAGTAGGGGTGACATGGTGACATGGGTTTTAGACCTGACAGACTTACCACAATACAGGCCCTAGCTTGCATACACTGTATTCAGAATTTAATTCAAATGGTTTTGGTGTCTGGCAGAATCCAATTTACTGACATTGATCATACAATTCCCCCAACTACTGTATTATATTCACCTCACAGGGGCTTCACCTGCTATGACAGTGATTCCATTGTGATCCGGTGGCCAAATTGAACTGTGGAGATCACAAAACTCAGGTTTCATGGCACCTGCTGGCCCTCTTAAAATGTGAAGTGAGGGCCACATAATAACATGGTGGTGGACGTGCTGGTGGTGGCGGGCAAAGCCCAAAATTCAAATGGGCATGTTTTAGCTGGCATTGTAAAGTGAAGGGGAATATGTATTCCACTATCTAGCTAACAGTTTTGAATGAGGGATAATCTTCCCAAATTTAGGAGTGAGAGCCTTCACATATGTAAAAGGAAAACTAAAGCCAAAAAAATACCAAAAGCCAAACTAAAGCCAAAATGCTCCGTGTGAACATATGCTAAAGGGGAGGTATAATTTTTTTTTAATATTTTTATTTTGCATTATATACATGTAATTATGAAGGAAAAAATGTTTCTTAGCATTTTTTCCTTTAAAAAAAATGTAGGTTTGGTTTGGTAGGTATTCTTATAAATCCGTAAAACTGGCGCAATAGTCAGACAACATTATTCCCAGATACCATGTGTGAGTCAGAAAGGCATGCAGGCATAGTCTCCTTGCTGTTCCCATTTAGTTTTAGCTCTTTCCCATCCATTTCAGCTTTTTTTCCATGCCCTCAGGCCTGTTTGTTGGGTCCAGCAGAAAAATATTTGGCTTTACCATTGACTTGCATTGGATTTGTTATTCGGTATGCTTACTCGGATATTAGAAATTATTTGTACCGATTTTCCCAAATCCGAATATTTCAATTTTCTCTCATCACTAGCAAACACTTAAATTATAATTTACAAAATTTCTATGATAAAACCATCTGATGAAGTTTTTCCTTAGATCGTTAATGCTACAACAAAGATATACAGACACATCAGAGATTCTTGCATTATCAGAGATAAAATTTATTTGAATAATTTACAGTTAGAATAGAATTGAAGAGTGACAATACAGTCCTAGAGCCATCATTATTGTGATATACATGCCCAACAGACCTCATAAGAGACCGTTCTAGATCTTTGGGATCTGTGGGATCACAATGCAATGGTTTTCAAATGTGGGTTACATCACATTTTGACAGGGGAAGAAAAGTATCTGCTGAACTTTTGGTTAATTTTTAATGGATACTTGTCTACACAACTATCGGATAATGTATTAATGGACGTCTCTTTGTTGGTTAAGGATAATATTTGTCTCGCTTTATAATGTAGTGATAGGGTAGAACCTAAACCGAGAGTTGAATATTTTAGGTTTTTTGAACTGGATGAGATAAAACGTACACTCATTAGCTCACCCCCTCAGCTCAAGAAGGGTATTCTATATAAGAAGTCACATATAAAGTATAAAAATTTAATGTTCCTTCTCCTAATTAAAACCAGCAGAACACATCTATAGAAGTGAACATTATATTGACTTTTCTTTTTCTCACAAACCATTAAACAAAGAATCACTTGCTTAATACCACCAATGACTAATACAAAGAGAATATATGTAAATGATATAGAATTATATTTCATTAGCATTATTTTCCATGTTTTATACTAGGTCCTCATATTCCTCCAATGAGGGTTGCATACAATTAGCACTTGGGTTCGTGGAAATGCTCAGTGGTGTGATGGGCAATTTTGTGGTGAGATCCTAAAGAAAGAAAACACTGGAATGTAGGATTAGTCTATAAGATATATTGACATGGTTATTTGATAAATACAAGATAATGATGATATTGATAATTGATTGATTGATAATGAATGGATGATCACTTGGGTCTAAGAGAATATGTGTCCGGTGGCTCATGTTAATTTGAGTATTAGTTACCACTCATTGCTTATAACTAAATGAGGTAAGCAAATGCAGGACTTGGCTTCACTGCTCCATACACACAGAGGACGAAAGACCCTAGTTCTTATGATGGGATGAAGTCCAGTGGTGGGATAAGTAATAAATTATATTCCTGGGATAAACCCTCAAAGAGACTAAACAATTTTTGATTTCGGTCAGAGATATAACATGCCATGTAACATGATTGCAGAAATTGTCCTGTGTGATGTCCATTCTGCTCTAAAAGATACATCTGTCAATCAATTTTGATTACTGCCTATCCCAGTAATAAGAGTCTTGTCTTTTAAAGCTAGCCATAAATATGCAACAGCTGATACCCGAATGATCACTCAGCCATCAGCAATCTATTACAACTTCACTATCCAAATGGCATTCATGGTTTTCAGAGAACAGATAAAGCCACTGGAAATTTACACTGGTCTTATCTCCTTGGTAACAAAAGGGTGATCGTTAATATTCCAAAACCCAAATTATTATTTTCCCTGGTATCATCCATCAAGTGAAATTTGGGAGACCCTCATACACATCAAACTATCAGTCAACCATCTTAGTCTAGTGTGTATAGGAGACCTAATAGTCCTAACTATTGATCACATTTGGGATATATCAAGGAATATAGTCTGAACCCAGAAGCATTCATGGAAGATGAATCCTTATTTTGTGCTAAGCTGGAAAGGCGCGTACTTGAGCAATATCTTTAGACTGCAAATAGGTGGTAATCTGCATAGAGCCGTGATGCGTTAAGCTGGTGGAGGTAATTTATGTAGCAGAAATCTTGGTGTACAATCATTAGTTGATGAACTTACCATGCTTTCCACTTGACATGTGATGTTCTGAAACACTAAAAATCAAACCAGCACATTAGTTAGTAAGTGAAGTAAATTAAAAATTTATAATAGCTTTAAATGAATATCAAGCAACCGATAACCAGTATGTAATATGTATGCCTCTGAAAAAGAAAGAAAACTGTCTCTAGTACCAATGGACCTCATAAGTCAGTGTCCAACCCTTTAACAAATCATTACTGGGAATATCACCTGAGCCAGACTCTCAGCCTCCCAAAGAAATGGCACCCATCAATAGACAAATTATTTAGGGAGTAGTCCCTCATCATTAGTCAATTGGGTACAGGATGATTCTTGCGCAGGACTGTGACATAGCTCCAGGGTGTCCTTTCAGAGACTCCAGCTGGCCTAAGAAGTCTAAATATCCAAAATGGGAAAAACTATGCAAATAACATCTTGAATGGAGCTGAACTGTACAACCAAAAGCTGTTTAGTTTATTCTACCCTTTTAAAAGAAACAGTGAAAGGCCAATAAGGTGTGTAATACTTCAATGCTCCTTAGGTGGTTCTGTATAAAATTGAAATACTTGTGAGGTTCCCTGCAGAAATTGTTTCTAAGCAGTAGGACACCCTTTGATCATTTTATTTTAAGCAAAACCAGAATTGTGTAAGAGGACAATCATTTTGAATAGCCTTGACATAAAATAACAATCTAAAGTGACTTCTGTAATTACTAATCTGAACATTTGTGTCATTCAGTGATATACATACTGAATATCATGCCCATCCAGGAGGCGTTTGTAAGTGGCGATCTCCATCTCCAGGTGGGTCTTCTGATCCATTAGGATTTTGTACTCATAGTTCTGACGTTCTAGATCAGACCTGACTTGTCCCAACTGAGACTCCACACTGTTGATCATTGCTTGTAACTGGGCAATTTGGGAGCTGTAAGTAGCTTGGGTCTCTGCCAATGTGCATTCCAGGGCTGATGTCTGATATTTAAAGCATAGTATAAGATATAAAAAAATGTTATGAGCAGGTTCTAATATATCTAATTTTTTGATTGTGAATTGAAGAGAAACTCAATTTACAGGAAATCGGTCAGCAGGATTTTGCTAGGTAATCTGAAGACAGCACACGGCAGGGTTAAAGCATCGAATTCATCTATGTGTCATGTCTGACTGAGTGGTGTTGTTTTCTTAGACTGAAGCTTTAATCACCTTGTGATTATCCTTACTGGAACTACAGCAGCATATAAAACGGAGTCCAACTCTGCCCCTCCTGTGATAAGCAGCTTGCTGTCTATAGTCAATGTACATAAGGAGCCTGGTGTGGGCTGGGTCAGCTTTCTAAGCTTTGCTCTGCTCCGATTGTGTCAGAACCTCTGCACCCAGTAAACTAAGTGACACATTCCTGGATACAGGGCCTCTTTGCCTATATCATGCTGCTCTCAGATGAGGTAGCAAAAATCTGCTGACAGATTCCCTTTAAAGAGATCTATAAGTCTTTCTCACCATGCTCAGTTGGCTCTGCAGTTCAATCTCCAAGGTCTGGACAGTGCGCTTCAGTTCAATAACCTCAGTTTGAACAGACTGAAGTTGTTCGGAACCTGAAGCTACTTGAAGATTCAGCTCTTGACTCTGTAGATACAAAAAAAGCATGAATTCTATATTTACTATACATTCATGGGCAGATTCATACATATGATACATTTTTTTTCTAGAACTCTGTTGTAAAATTGCTGAAATATCCTAATGTCTTTTTTTCATTTCTACCTTTTAGCATTTTTACATCAGTACTGGCCAGCTCTGCCAACTTTTTGAAAAATGGTTGAAAGGGGCATAGTCGACAAAATCATCAAGACACCGGTCTTGATGAATGGGGACCCGTGTCATTTGAATATGACTTGCTGCGTGAGCAACATAATGATATTTAGATTATTTTTATTTTATTGTCTTAATTTGTATTTTATACCTTGGGGACCTTGTTTCAGTAAAGGTCATGATCGATATTTGACAGCAAGTTGAGATGGGAAGTGAAAAATGACTAATAACCAATGTACTTTAGGTTCACAAGTATCTTCTTGCTCCAAGTCAGACCATAGTAGGTATGTCAATGTGAATGTCCACTGGGTTTTCTTTGGGGTTTTATATAAGTACCCATTTCTATATTCACAGCAGCCATGGTTGGGTATCAGAAATGCCAATTCTGAAGTTAGTTTTGGGATTTAAAAATAGGTATTTTGTAAATGTTTAAGATTGGAAGAACCCTTCAAGATGATGTTTTTGTACCACAGGAGCTACATGGTAAACTTAATCAATTCTTACTGCACATTCCATCCTTTAAATATTTTAAAAGAACATTACCCTTTGTCTAAACATGTTCTCTGCATCTCTCAGATTTCTGTCCATCAGATTCTCATATTCATCTCGGATTTCAGACAGGGCTCTGTTCAAGTCAATAGATGGGGCAGCATTCAATTCAACATTAATTCTGGCTCCAAGTTGAGCACGAAGACTGTTCACTTCCTATAGTACAAGATAAAGGTTTGCAAGGTTCTAACTTTCTGCTTAGTCTATCAACCAATTTAATAGAGGCAATGCATCCATGATACCTCTTCATGATTTCTTTTCATCTCCTGTAATTCTTCTTGAAGGTTTTGAACTTGCATCTGAAGACCACATACTTCTTGGTTAAGTCCTTCCAGGACCCTACGTAGAGCATTCACATCTGATTCAACATTATTACGCATGCTGAGCTCCATCTGATACCTGGAAAGCAAGAAGCAGAAATATTTTTACTAAAGTGAATAGAACAAGATGTTCATCCTAGTGAGTCTTCAACATGTCCACTGACAACACCCCAGCCAAGACTGACAAATTGTGATAGACATAGTGCATGGCTTAAAGGGAACCTGTTAACTAATTCATGCTGTCCAAACATATGATTCAAAGCTTGGCTACACTGGTGTTTTAGCAAAATAAACTTTACAGATCCAGCAGAGGACTATAGGGAGAGACCAGACTAGTCGAGCTCCTCCCAGATGGCTCTTCCCAGTACTACCAGAGGTAAATTGACAGGACTCTCGCAATGTATATATGAGGGAAAGATCTTTATAATTTCATTTTACTGTTTTTTGCATCCGTATTCTATGCAACACCTTCTTAGGCTTTGTGCTAAGCATAATACATATAACATCATGATAATAAGACTCAATGATCCTATTATTACTATATGTTAAAATTTGTGAGTGTATGGGGGTCCATGTCCATATATTTATACTGTGAATTATGGTATTCAAGTTACACAATTCTTTATAAAGAAAATATAGTGAAGTAAATTTATTAATCCAATGCTGCCCAAATTCTGACAAATTATCCTAAAAATTACTAGTTTTAAAAATTGCCTTGCAAAGGGAGAGTGCTATTTGGGGTATAACAATGTGCCAAATTTATGAATACATGTCCCATTTGTGCTCAAACTATTGATTTAAAGTAAGCCACACAAAAGATAATGTGAAAAAGAGATATTATGTTAGGATGTGACATTCCATGCATCACTGTGATAATTTTGGCTGTTTCGCTTTAGTTTTTATTTAAACTCAGTATTGATAAATGTGTATACTCTTTGTTCTATTTGTTGTGCACTGATGTTAGACAGCCGTGGAAGCAATCAGCTGATTTCTGCAGATACAGCACCTTCAAACTGCGACGAAAAACTAATCATGCCTAGCATATATTGTGCTCAGTCAGGCATAATAGTCCATATCTACCAGAGCAAGAGTCTGCTGGGGATAGCGCTCTATGACATCTATATACCCAACTGTATACATATGTTGCCCTGAAAAGGTTAACCTCTTTAAATGCATCCCAACGACCCTAATCAGCATACAGATCAGAAGATGTTGCTGTATAAATCATCTATTTCAAGAAAGACCATTATAAATATAATCTGTTATGTTAAAGGTTCTGCAGGGATGGAGTAAGATAAAGAACACCAATGATAGAAGTCATGCATCCCCCTCTCTGTCCTGAACCTGACATACTTACAGTGTATTAGTCATTTTTTTGTTGAGTGGTTAATAAATAGAAATAATAATTGGGGTACATACTTGTCACGGAAGTCATCAGCAGCTAATCTAGCATTGTCAATCTGCAGAATGATCCTTGCATTTTCCAAGGTAGCGCCTGCAATCTATAAAATACATGAACATTTTAAGCTTTTTGTTGGGATATTAAAAGTCAGATACATTAATATTTGCAAATGTTTATTGCTAAATTAAGTTTTATATTGTATTTCTAATTTACTAGTTTAGTGAAATGCTAAATATAATTTTGGGATATCTGCTACTTTACCTGGTTCTGGAGTTCAGAGATCGTCCTGAAGTACTGGCTGGAGTCAGGTAGTGAGCTGGGAGCATTATTGGCGTACCATTCACAGATTTTGCGCTCCAATTGGGCATTTTCTTGTTCGAGAGCACGTACTTTGTCCAAGTAGGAAGATAAGCGCTCATTTAATATTTGCATTGTTTGTTTTTCATTAATACTGAGTAGACCATCATTCTTCCAACCACCATGACCCCCTGAGCTTGAATAATGACCATGGCCTCCATAATGACTGCTAGACGCATGCTTGGAAAATGGGACTGCTTTACAGCTTGATCCACTATGGTGACTTACAGATTTGTGGTGGCTTCCATGATGGGACATGTTTGAACCATGTGAGCCTCCATGATGTGACAGATGGGAACCTCCATGATGTGACAGATGGGAGCCTCCATGGGACATATGAGAGCTACCATGATGCATTTTATGGGAGCCTCCTAGATGGGACATATGAGGTGACAGGTGAGATTTATGGAATCCTCCATGATGATTTAAATGAAATCCTCCCATGTGATGGGAAAAGTGAGAGCTTCCATGATGGGATCCTGCAGAGTGAGGGGATGAATGACAGCTACCATGATGAGATCCTCCTGAGTGGTGTGACAAATGAGAGCTACCATGGTGAAGCAAATGTGATCCTCCATGCTGAGAGAAATGGGAACCTCCAAGATGGGATGAATGAGAACCTCCATGATGAGACACATGGGATCCTCCTTGATGTGATCCTCCATGATGAGATCCTCCATGATGAGATGTAGACATATGGCTGACCATCTTGGAAGAATGGCCTCCTGTGTGGCAATTTCCTTTATGACCACCAAATGAGTAATGACCATGGCTGGTGGTGTGCTTCATGTTGACAAGAGAAGAGAAAGAAGTGGAAAGGGAAAAGAAGTACAACTGGATAGATCTTAAGTCTACGATTGAAGTGTGATAATGCCTCGCTGCCTTTCTATTTATATATTGAGCAGGAGGCGTTGCATATATAACTTTATGTGCTTTTTCTGCATTTTATTAGTTTAGGTCTTTATTGACTAATAATTCTTGGGTTGATCAGCTGGAGCTTGTGTTTTTATAGTGTATATTACATACAATGCTAATGCTAAAAGTAGGTGGAGGGATTCCTGCATATTTCGAATGATGCTGTACATCAGACATTTCCACACCCTTGCAAATTACATAAGCTCCATGTTTATTTAAAGATGAAAATATTGTTAAATTCTGAGTCGTGAGTGGTATGTTTATAGGCAATGCATTACATCATCTTTTATGAGCCATGAGTAAAGCACTATTATAATATTATTATGAATGCTGATGGGCAATGCTTAACCCCTTAGTGACCACCACTATGTCTTCTTACTGACCTCACATATCAGACAATAGCATCCCCATCTGGCGAAAATGGAGCCGCTGTCAACTGTACACTATAGCTGACACCTTGCTGTATGAACCTTAATTTACAATTCTGTCCACTGTCCATTTATGAGGTAATAACTCTGGAACTCTTCCATGGGTCCTGGTGATTATGACAATGTTTTCTCGTGACAAATTGCACTTCATGTTAGTGGTAAAATTTCTTTTATACAGTATAACGTTTGTTTATTTGTGAAAAAAGCAGAAATTTGGCAACAATTTTGAAAATTTGGCATTTTGCCAACTTTGAATTTTTATGCCCTTAAATCACAGAGATATGGCACACAAAATACTTAATAAGTAATACTTCCCACACGTTTACTTTACATCAGCACAATTTTGGAACCAAAATTTTTTTTTTGTTAGGAAGTTAAAAGGGTTAAAAGTTGACCAGCGATTTCTCATTTTCACATCATCATTTTTTTAGGGACCACATTACATTTGAAGTAACTTTGAGGGGTCTATATGATAGAAAATAACCAAAATTGACACGATTCTAAAACTACACCCCTCAAGGTACTCAAAACCTCATTCAAGAAGTTCATTAACCCTTCATGTGCTTCACAGGAAGTTTTTGAATGTTTTTAAAAAAAATGAACCACTAACTTTTTTTCACAAAAAAATTACTTCAGGTCCAATTTTTCTTATTTTACCAAGGGTAACAAGAGAAATTGGACTACAAAAGTACGCTGATACCTGATATGTGGGGGGAACCACTGTTTCGGCACATGGCAGAGCACAAAAGGGAAGGAGCTCCGATTGACTTTTTCAACACAAAAATTGGCTGGAATTGAGATCGGATGCCATGTCGCGATTGGAGAGCCCCTGATGTGCCTGAACAGTGGAAACCCTCCAATTCTAACTCCAACTCTAGCCCTAACCCTAACGCTAACCCTAACCATAACCCTAATGGGAGAATGGAAATAAATACATTTTTTTAATTTTATTATTTTTCCCTAACTAAGGGGGTGATAAAGGGGGTTTGGATTTACTATTTATAGTGGGTTTTTATAGCGGGATTTTATTCCAAAAAAATAGTTTTTGCATCATCACATTTTGAGAGCTATAATTTTTCCATATTTTGGCTTACAGAGTCATGTGAGGTCTTATTTTTTGCTGGAGTTGGCATCTTTATTGGTACTTTTTTGGTCACATGACATTTTTTGATCGCTTTTTATTTCGATTTTTGGGACGCAGCATCAACAAAAACCAGCAATTCATGAATTTCTTTTTGGGGGGCCGTTTACACCGTTCCGCGTGTGGTAAAATTGATAAAGCGGTTTTATTCTTTTGGTCAGTACGATTACAGCGATACCTCATTTATATCTTTTTATGTTTTGGCGCTTTTATACAATAAAATTTTATATAAAAAATTATTTTTGCATCGCTTTATTCTGTGAGCTATTTTTAATATATTATTTTTTCACTTATGATGCTGTATGACAGCTCATTTTTTGCAGGACAAGATGACGTTTTCATCGGTACCATGATAATTTATATCCGTCTTTTTGATCGCATGTTATTGCACTTTTTGTTCGGCAGTATGATGATAAAGCACTGTTTTTTGCCTTTTTTTAAGGGGTTTACTAAAGGGGTTAACTAGTGCGACAGTTTTATAGGGCGGGTCGTTACAGATGCAGCAATACTAAATATGTGTACTTTCATTGTTTTATTTTTATATTTACATAAAGAAATTAATTTATTGGGGATTATTTTTTTTCTTTATTTAGGAATTTTTTAAAAATTATTTTTACACATGTCAATCTTTTTTTTACTTTATCACATTGTCCCAGCGATCTGACAGGCATTGTAGGAGGCTTCTCAGTGCCTGTTCTCAGCAGGCACAGAGAAGTCACCTCCCTGCAGGACCCGGAAGAACCCCACAGCCATTTTGCATCCGGGGGCCTGCAGGGAGGAAGCCCTTAGAACAATGCGATCACACTATTGTTCTGAAGGTCTCAGGGAAGCACGCAGGGAGCCCCCTCCCTGCATGGTGCTTCCCTATGCCCCTGGAACACTGTGATCATATTTGATCGCAGTGTGCTGGGGGCTAATGTGCTGGGAGCAGTCTGTGATCGCTCCTAGCACATAGTGCAGGGTGTCAGCTGTGAGAATCAGTTGACACCCAACCGCGATCAGCTGCTCTCCCCTCGAGAGCGCAGCTGATCGCTATGACATACTATCCCGTCCATGGGCATTAAAGCCCAGGTCACATGGACGGGATAGTACGTCAAATGTCAGAAAGGGGTTAATAAACTGCCTGACAACAGTTTAGAATACCTTAAAGGGTGTGGTTTTTAAAATGGTACCACTTTTGAGGATTTTACAACATATAGGTCTGTCAAAGTCACTTTAATACTGAATAGGTGTTATGCGCCGGGATTCTTCCGCTGTGCAAAATGGATCCCAAGCCTTGTCTAGTGCCATGGTCTCCTATTTTGGCCCAGCCGCTGGGTCTGCTGCCTAGCGCAGACATCGGTCCCAGCAACTTGCTCAGGCTCCTGTTATACGTGTGGTTACTGCTGGCTCCCCAGCTAAAGTCTATGGTAACAAGTGATATACAGAGGCAGCCCTACTCTCTGCAGTCTGAGTTCAGAAGTCACCTTGCTGAGCATGTCCATGATGTGGTGCCTTCTTATTGGTTCTCAGACTGCTCTGGTTATGTGGCAGCTCCGGATTGGCCCACGGACGATGCCCCGTCCGACTGGGTGTGAGTGTTTGGGGTGGAGCCTAGTGCATAAAGGGCTTTCAGAGAATCACACGGATGTGCTAGCGTCACTTGTGTTTGGTGTGTTTGTGTACTCTGCCGACTCATATGTGTGCTTAGTTTTCCTTAGTCAGGCAGGTTTTTGCTTTTTCGCTTGACCCAGCACCTGTCTCAGCCATGTGTGTGGTTAGCACGGGTCAGTTATGGGGCACAGTCAACCCACGTGCTTATTCCCAGTGGTTTTGACTGGGTATTGCACACTCCTCATTTTTCTGTACAACTTGGGGGTTAGCTGAGCATGGTACTTATCTTTTCTGTGCCACTCGGTGGTTAGCTGAGTTTGGTACTTATATTTTCTGTGCCACTCGGTGGTTAGCTGAGTTGGTATTTACTACCCTTGTACCCCTCGGTGGTTAGCTGAGCAGGTACTCCTCTTCCTGTGCATTCCTGAGTATTATCTGGTGTTGGTTTTTTGCATTCCATTCACATTGTGTGGAGTTAACTCAATGTGTTTAAGGAGGAATGTTCGCCAGTAGTTCTTTATCCGTCATTGTTCACACTAGCAGCAGTGGATCCCAGATTGTGATCGCACTTTATGGTTTAATTTAGTCCGCCAATCCTAATAATAGTTCCCTAAAAAAGTAAGGCTGGGTTCACATTGCACTAGGGCAGTCCGTTTAACGGACACATTTTTAAGTAGCCAAGACGCAATGTAACGGACATTTTAAGGCACCCAAAGACTTTCATTAGTGTAACGCATCGTAACGCATATCAAAAATGGCATGTGTTCACAATATTCCGTTTTTTTGTGACGCACCTTCCAATGTGGCTTGCAGTGTTTTCGGATCCGGTACAGCTAACGCACGAGTAACGGAAGCGTTATTTCTGCCATTGAAGTCTATTGCAAACGCAGCTAGATGCAAATCAAACAAAATGTCCAAATGAAACCATGCGTTGGATTGCATTAATGACGATTTTCCATGTCGTCATGTGACAGGAAATGTTAGTTCAGCTATTTTGGAGCATACAGTCTGCAGAAACACTCTGAAAAATGTCAGCTACACAGTGTGTCTACCGTGTGAGCGACCGGAGGCAATGTAAGTACAATTTTATATGTATATAGACATCCTTTGAGTGTGTAGTGGCTGTCCGATGTATGTGTACTAAATGTATGATTTTGTATGCACACAGATAGTGAGGGATCGAGCCGCAGCAGCGTGTCTGCTGTCTTTTCCTCGAAATCGGTAGTCAATCCTTATAGAAAGGCCCTAAAAAATGTTGTGTGGCACTCTAGTATATTGAGGGGAATCATGTGTAATTATGTTTTTATTGCAAATTATAAACCGTAGATTATGGAAGAAAATAATTTTCCAGTTGGATCCTCGGTATATGGTCCGCCTCCTCGCAAAAAAAATTGGTAATTAATGGTCAAATGAAATCTATGTTCATTAAAAATTGTTAAAGAGAAATATTTTTTTTGGTTTTGTATTTTTTATTGTAGCCAATGCAGTCCATACCCGTTGGAGATCCAGTAGAGATAGATCTGGCCGTGACTACCGGAACAGCCGAAACACCCCCAGTGGATCTTCAGGCAAACGAGTCATCCCTTATGCTCACTATGAGCAATTGATGTTTCTACAGAAAACATTGTCCCAGCGATCGCAAGTAAACATAATGTTATTGTTTGGGTCGGTAAAAATGTGTGAGAGCAAGAAGTGTGTCTGAAAATCTATATTATTTTTTTTTTGGTAGAACGATCTGCAGTACAGCTGCGCCTCAAGAGGCAGAGGTACTGGAGCCATCTCGCCAGGAACCAAGCCAACAGACGGGCACTGAAGATGTTTCTGTACTAAGCGAGCCGTGATCCATGGACAGTAGTATTGTGTCTCCTGTTGTCAGTGCCTGTTTGCAAGCACAGCGTGGACACAAACGATCATCTGCCATAGATGAAGTCGATGCCATAATTGTTGATGGACTCCAACGTTCAGAGGATCTGTGTCACAGCAAACACAGAGATATAAGGTGGGAAATTAAGGACTTGTAATCACGAGAATCAGTGTACGCAGCCAATGATTGGAAGCTTCTGTTTTTATCGTATGTCCCTTTAGTCCAAAACATACCACTGCAAAGAAATTTACTGTTTCGACAAAGATTTAACGATCTAGTCGAGGAATTTTTGGCCCTTCAGGAACCCACTTCCTCTAAAACCAAATCAAGTGCAAGCCATTGTAGCATGGACATGCCATCGTACCAAGCAACAACACAACTCAGAGGCCAGGGTGAACCTGGTATGGAAATGTACCGGCAATGTAGCATCCAGCTTTCAGTTGGACAGACAATACACCAGCACAATACCACAATCTCTAAAAATTGAAAAAAATTACAAAGTTTGGCAATATAGCCTTGACAAATTTTGCACCCAACACTTAAATTTGAATATTTTTGTACATCCCTAAGGGATCGCATATGTTTAAAATGTCTACCAACATTTTGAGAGAGAGACCATTGTATTCCAGACTTGTTATTAAACTGTTTTATTATTCAAAATAAGATTTAGAAATGTACTTTGATTTTTATAAAATCTAAACATAAATTGCAAATTAGGGTATCATAACCAAAAGAACAAATAGTACAATAATCACTATCTATACACATTGCACATATGCTAATAATAACAGATTACTTAAAAGTATCACACATGGATGTTTTGCCATGGAACCAGACATTCATTGATGAAATAATTTGCAAATTGATCATGAATCTGCATAACCTCGACTGCTGAATGAACAGTAGTCCACTCAATGCTCATCAAGTTTGACTCACAGTCATTGGGGTCAACCAGCAGGGGTTCATGTCTGGACACAAAATTGTGCAGGCAGATGTAAGCATTCATGGTCCACATTTTCAGGTTGTAGTTGCATACAAGTTAGTACGATAAGCCATTTTGTGGTCAAAACACCGAATGTACATTCCACGTAATGTCTTGCCCATCTCAAGCGATGATTGAAAATGCATCTGGTGTCGGTTAGTCTGCGGCTTGAGTACGGCTTGATAAGATTTCTTCCGAGTTGGAAAGCCTCACCCCCAACTAAAACATAGGGCAAACTTGGGCCTTCTGTGCCCGAAAGAGGTCATGCTGAGGGTATGTTAAACTGGTTGCTGTACAAACATTTCCCCATGTTGGACTCTTTGAAGACTCGGAAATCAATCGTCCATCCATATGCACCGATATCAACTGCAATAAAGCAGTATCTAGCATCCGCAATACCCATTAATACAATTGAAAAGTATTTTTTATAGCTATAGTACAGGGATCCACTATGCACTGGTTTCTGAATCCGAATGTGCTTCCCGTCCACGGCACCAATGCCATTGGGAAAATTAGCCACATCCTCAAAATTTTTGGAAATCGATAGCCACATTTCTGTTGTCGGTGTCGGTAGTACAAGTGGTTGCAAGTTGTTCCAAATGGCATCACAGGTTTCCCGAACAAGTTGGCAAATGGTCGATTTCCCCAGCTGAAATTGGAAGTGCAGTGAGGCAAAAGTTTCTCCCGTAGCCAGATATCTATCGACAAAAAACAATATTATGACTATGGACATATGGTACAGATTTTACTAAAGGGATTTTAACAAACAGAAAGGCAACTGAAAATGGACTATGACAGTTGGCTACGTGTAGGAAATAACAAGACATGCACAACGATAAATTACATCCTGTTTTTGCCACTGGCACAATGTAAAGAAAAGAAAAATTACATCAGGGTCACCACTAAACATTCTTCCACAGAAATACTTTCCTGGAAAGTGCTGCGTTGATGACGTATCTCATCCTTCACATGCGAGAACAGAATATCAAACGTTTCAATTGTCATTCGAAGATATCGCTGAAATTTAAAGAGATGATGAAGAAGTTGAAGATAGAGGGTGCGAAAGGCACCATATGTATTCCAAAAGAAATTCACTTCATGAATCCAATATCTCTTTTGGGAAATACGCCTTCTCTGACGACGTCGCAACTGCATCAAGCGAAATCTAACAACCTCAGACACAAACATCTTGCTTGCAGCAGAAATTCACTCAATGCTTCCAAAATGTAGAATGTGTGTCCACCCACACACGATGCTGACAAAGGGCAAAAGGCAAAAAAAAGGAACAACTTTATTGACAGTGCCTGAAGGCAGACAAATGGATGCTTCTTGAACAGACATCAAAATGACATAACGCAGTCACATGCGTTAACGCAAGCGTTAACGCGATGGCAAATTTAGACCAAATTTGGCTCATTTCAGCACATCCGTTTAACAGATTCGTTAAACGGATTGTACTAAACGCATTGTGAACCTAGCCTAACTTTTGTAAATTTCCTTGAAAAAATTAAAAATTGCTGCTACAATTTTAAACCTTCTAGCATTCTAACAAAATAAAAGGATATTTTATAAATGTTGCTGATATAAAGCAGACATGAGGTAAATGTTGTTTAATTACTATATAATGTAGTATGACTGCCTGGATTAAAGAGATAATCATTCAAAGTTTGAAATTGTGAATTTTTAGAAATTTTTGACAAGTTTCCGATGTTTTTATAAATAAATGCAGAAAATATTGACATAAATTTACTATTACCATAAAGTACAATGTGTCACAAAAAAGTCTCAAAATCAATGAGATCTGTTGAAACATTCTCGAGTTATTATCACATAAAGTGACACTGTTCAGATTTGAAAAATATGGCTCTGTCACCAATTAAATTAAAGTTTACTTTATCTACATTCTTCTTTCCATCTTTTATGACAACATTGTAAACATTTCCTAACATACTTCTTTGACTAAGAGTGTCCCTGTTATAGAGGAAGCCCATCGTGACTGTGAATTGGTCATATAGCCATATGGGGAGCTTTTTAAATGTAATATCCTGCTCAAAGGAAGGGACGCCACACCATTACCTGCACTTAATGCAGAAACCTGAAGCTAAACAAGAAGAAAACTAACTGGAGTACATGTTGGTATGCATGCAAAATAGGAGAATGTTCACACTGGCCAACCTCATTGTTATGAAATGACCCCAAGCAGACAATAAAGTTGAGCAAAAAGCATGTATTGCTTTGAACATAATTTATTCCATCATATGTCAAATGTAAAGGTTCAACAGAAGTAATAATCCCAATGTTTCAGCTTTGGTAGCCTTTATCAAGGGTGCATTCTAATGAAAATAAATATATAGCAAAATATAAGTATTACGCTTACATAAACCATGATATAGCATTGTATAATAATTCAATATCAACGTGATCATATAACAAAATAACATACATCATGGACATGAGATCTCCCTCAGGAGAGTAATACATTCATTAAGAAGAATACATTTATCAAAAGGGAGGACATTATCAAAAATATATAAAAAATAATTCTGCCTAACTAAAGAGTAGCTTTAACCCTTGTTACTGGCTGAGAGGAAGAGACATACATATGTCAATATAACTATAAGGGCATAAAGCCCAATGCTACAAAATTCCGTAGGGGAATCAGATCAGGGTAAGGAGGTAGGCCATGAAGTAAACAACAACAATCAGGAATAAGCCGAAAGAATAAGTAAGAACTATAAAAGTTACCGGCTTTAGTGAAGGAATGAGCATGTGGCTGATCCCAGGTGAGGGAAGTGACTGCTGTGCAACAGGACCTTTTATAACCTGGGGACGTCAGATCCTGTGAGTCATGTGACCGAGGAGCAGAAAGAGGGTTGAAACAGAGTGCGCGCTAAGCGGGACTGTTCCTGTGTTTAGGACAGACCAAAGAATAAAGGAAAGGGTTATAGGTGTTTGCGCGCGCTGGGCAATATAGATTGGGTGAGGGGAAAGATGGGAGAGGGACCACGCATGAGGAAGGAGCTCAGCACTCCGAAACGCGCATCGGGTATTGCTTTGTATTGTTCAAAGCAATACATTTTCTGCTTTTTGCTCAACTTTATTGTGTGCTCGGGGTCATTTCATAACAGTGACTTTATATTTCTTTCCCCTGAAGCACCAACCCTATATACAGTATATTTTGAGTGCATTTTGAGCCCTTTATCTCTCTCACACTGGCTATCAAACAGACAAAACCCAAGACAGAGACTGAGCTGGATATTTAATTTAATTGCATTTAATATTGCTGTGTGTCCAGTGGCATTACTACAAATTTATGGGCCCCAGGGCAAACTTTCAAATGGGTCCCCCATGCCAAAATACACGCACATCTCCGCTCCGTACACCTCGTACACGCGCAGCTCCTCTCCATACACCTTGTATACGTGCGGCTCCGCTCCGTACACTTCATACACACACAGCTGTGCTCCATACACTTCGTACACACACGGCTCCTCTCTGTACACGTTGTACACATGCGGCTCAGCTCCGTACACTTCGTACACACGCGCCTCCGCTCCGTACACACATGGCTCCGCGCCATACACTTCGGACACGCACAGCTCCTCTCCGTACACCTCGTACACACGCAGCCCGCTAAATCCACACATGGCTCCGCTCACCTTGTACACACACGGCTGCGCTCCATACACTTCGTACACACACAGTTCTGCTCCGTACACCTCGTACACGCGCGGCTCCGCTCCAAACACCTTGTACACGTGCGGCTCTGCTCCGTACACTTCATACACACACAGCTGTGCTCCATACACTTCGTACACACACGGCTCCTCTCCGTACACGTTGTACACATGCGGCTCAGCTCCGTACACCTCGTACACCCGCGTCTCCGCTCCGTACACACATGGCTCCGCGCCATACACTTCGGACACACACAGCTCCTCTCCGTACACCTCGTACACACACAGCTCCGCTAAATCCACACATGGCTCCGATCACCTTGTACACACACGGCTGAGCTCCATACACTTCGTACACACACGGTTCTGCTCCGTACACCTTGTACACACACGGCTCCACTCCATACACCTTGTATGCACATGGCTCAGCTCCGTACACCTTGCACACAGAGCTCTGCTACATCTACTCTGTAAACCCCTCCTGACCCCACATAAACTTTCCCTCATCCAGCACCATGACAACCAGCACAGCAGATTCCTGCATACACGGAGGCTCCTGATCATGTGATGCTTGACTCCTCCCCTCCTATGACCTCATAACAGGTCCTGTGCACACAGAACAGCCATCGCATCAGACCAATTGCAGCCTGGCAGCCAATCAAAGCATGGAGCTGCACAGCCAATGAGCGGCTGCCGCTCCCAGAGGCTGCCACTCCCACTATACAGCTCACCTTCAAAATGAAAACTCGCAATAGGGCCCCTAAGCACTCCGGTGTCGATTCCTGACACTGCACAGCAGGAATCCAGAGCCAGACATCCAGCGGTCTCCCATTCTCCTCCGACCGCTCCGGATGCTGCTGAGACTAGCTCTGACAGCCTGGATGTTGCTGCCACCTCTGGCGCAGCAATGGTAGCGCAACCTGCTCTGCAGGGAACTGCGCCAGAGGCTAAGTCCTTGTGCCGTGCTACTGGGCATGCCCGCAAGGTGACCTCTCACTGGAGAGCAGGGGTCACATGCTTAGGTCCTGCGTCTGATCTGATTGGTTCTTTCCAGGGTACTGGAAGGTCCCGGAAGCGCATGGCTATAAAAAGCCCGCATGGTGGCTCGGCCATGCGCTAGTGTAGCATATTATGCTGTGTGTGTATGGTGATGGATGCATGGACTGGTGACTGACTGACTAAGAAACCCCTTCCCTCTGATAACACGAATGGTGACAGAGTGTTGGTTAGTCAGCTCCAGATTGTGGCAGGTTACACGCCACGGTGCCTCCTGCACTGCACACTAGTGTCCGACGGTGTCCGGCCTCCCGGCGCTGTCATCCTTCGGCTTTTGTTATTGCCACGCTGCAGTAGCAGCGTCCATTGGCGGTGCGGCTGCAACGCCACCCACTGGGCTTCCTGTGAAGTTAACAGGGCCAGCGCCTTTATATTTATTTCTGCCAAGTGACTCTGTGTCTGAACAGAGCCGCTCTTAGCGTTCCGGTGACGTTAACCCAAGCGCAGCACTTCACCTTTTGGTGCATCTGCCATTGTCCAGTAGCGGTTGTACCATCTACCACACGGTGGACCCCGGGCGGCGAACGCACCTCCTATTATTTATATCTGGTGCGTTCCGCCGACCCTAACATTACACTAGCGCCAGGGTCTGGCTGGTAATGGCAGACGTGCAGCAGTTGCAGCACTATATTCAGCAGCTGGAGAGCAGGTTGGCGGCTATCGAGAGCGCCAACTCAGCTGCGAATACCACGCTAGCTGCCTCTAAGACAGTTGCTGAGGCTGTCTCACGTGTGCCCACACTATTGCCCACGCTGACAATCTCTCGCCTCCCGCTCCCCGACAAGTTCTCGGGTGATAGCGCCACCTGTAGGGGATTTATCAGCCAGTGCTCAATTCAGCTCGAGTTACTGGCTGCACGGTTCCCTACAGAGCGGGCTAAGGTGGGATTTATCATCTCTTTGTTGTCTGGCAGAGCATTACAGTGGGCCACACCATTGTGGGAACGTGATCCTGTGGTTCAGGGTGCTGCTCAGTTCCTCGCGGCCCTGAAGCAGGTCTTTTTGGGACCACAGATCCCACACGACACCTCTCTCCAACTTCTGTCCTTTACACAGGGGTCACTCTCGGTCAGCCATTATGCCGTCCGGTTCCGGACATTGGCTTCCGAGTTAGAGTGGCCGGACAAGGCATTGGTTCCTGTGTTTTGGAGAAGGTTGGCTGGGCATGTAAAGGATGCCCTAGATACTAGAGAAGTTCCCACAAGTCTGGAGGAATTGATTGCCGTCTCCACCTGCATTGACCTCCAGTTTACGGAGTGCAGGCTGGAACGTGCACAGTCCAGACGAAGGGTTAATTTGGCTCCCACCTTCACCGAGCCGCTGAGATACCCCGCACAAGAGCATGTACCCTGGAGGTGTATGGAGTTGTCCCGCACCGACTTCAAACCACCACCGGTGTGAAGCTATGTACGTTGCTACCAGTGTCGACAAGTTGGGCACCTGGCTAGCATGTGTCCTTGGCGGGCGAAAAAACGCCTACATCCTGTGGTCATAGGAGGAGGTCAGTCCAACATGAAACCCTTCTCACCCAAACCGGTATTCCGGGGTACTTTAGACAGTGGTCCCCTCACCTGGGAGGCAGAAGTTATCGTGGATTCCGGGGCCGAAGGGAATTTTATGTCCTCAACCTTCGCCCAGAAACACACTATCCCTCAGGTGTTGCTGCCTCAATCACTGACCATTATGGTGGTTAATGGGGCGCATTTGCCCACTCAGGTAACCCATCAGACAGTTCAGCTTGGGCTTTCTATCTCTCCATCCCATCGAGAGATCTTGTCCCTGCTCATTTTGCCTGATGGTATTGACCAGGTGCTACTTGGCCTTCCCTGGCTCCATTGCCACTCTCCTCATATCGAGTGGGCATCAGGGAAATTACTGGCCTGGAGCAAGGATTGTGAGGGAATGTGTCTGAAGGGCAGTCTTCAGGTGGCTTCCACTGAAGTGCCTGCGGATCTCTCCGCGCTTCCCAAACCCTACCATCAGTACGCGGACGTCTTCTCCAAAAAATCTGCGGAGACGATCCCGCCACACCGCCCATATGATTGCCCGATAGGCCTCTTGCCAGGCACAGAACCTCCTAGGGGTTGTGTGTATCCACTATCACTCCCCGAAACTGAAGCTATGTCACAATATATTCGGGAGAACCTGGCTAGAGGTTTTATCAGAAAGTCGGTGTCGTCGGCTGGTGCAGGATTCTTCTTCGTTCAGAAGAAGAGCGGAGAGTTATGTCCCTGCATTGACTACAGAGGTCTCAATGCCATAACAGTAAAGAACAAGTACCCTCTTCCGCTGATCTCTGAACTGTTTGACAGGTTGTGAGGGGCCCAGATCTTTACAAAACTAGATCTACGGGGGGGCATACAACCTGATTCGCATTCGCGAGGGAGACGAGTGGAAGACAGCCTTTAATACCAGGGATGGCCACTATGAACATTTGGTTATGCCCTTCGGCATGTGTAATGCGCCATCTGTCTTCCAAGACTTTTTCAACGACATCTTCCGCGACATGCTGTCTACTTCGGTGGTGGTCTATCTGGATGACATACTCATCTTTTCGCCAGATTTGACTACTCACCGGAGAGACGTATGCAGGGTCTTCGACCGTCTACGGGCGAATTCTCTATACGCCAAGTTGGAGAAATGCCAGTTTGAGCAGGAGTCCTTACCGTTCCTGGGCTACATCATCTCGGCCCAGGGATTGCTATGGATCCGGCCAGACTACAAGCAGTGATGGACTGGCAGGAACCCCATTCACTCAAAGCGGTGCAGCGTTTCTTTGGGTTTGTAAATTATTACCGCCAGTTCATACCCCACTTCTCCACATTGGTAGCTCCTTTGGTTGCTCTCACCAAGAAGGGAGCTAATCCTAATGCTTGGTCAGAACAGGTCTCCAAGGCCTGCTTGTCTATCAAATCCCATTTTGCTGGCACTCCCATCTTACATCGTCCCGATGTGAACAAGCCATTTATTCTGGAGGTAGACGCTTCTTCCGTCGGTGCAGGAGCCAGTCCTTTTCCAAAAGGATGCTCAAGGTCGGAAGCATCCATGCTTTTTCTTCTCAAAGACCTTCTCACCGGCGGAGAAGAATTACTCCATAGGTGACAGGGAGCTGTTAGCCATGAATGGAGACATCTCCTGGAGGGAGCTCGCTTTCCCTTCCAGGTAAACACTGACAATAAGAATTTGGTCTACTTGCAGACGGCCCAGCGCCTGAACTCACATCAGGCTAGGTGGTCTCTCTTCTTTTCTCGCTTCCGCTTCACCCTGCACTACCTATCTGGGGAAAAGAACATCCGTGCGGATGCTCTCTCACGCTCAGTGGTCTCAGCGGAAGAAGGAGAGGCTGAACCTCGGTTAATTCTCCCGTCGGAGAGTTTTACGACCGTGGCTCCAATTGCTCTCGAGTCAGTGCCACCAGGCAAGACCTTGGTGCCTCTTCAGCTACGGTCGGAGGTTCTTGCCTGGGCTCACGCCTCCAGGGTAGGTGGCCATTTTGGCAATAAACGGACCACCGAACTCCTGGCTAGGTCATATTGGTGGCCATATATGGCTCAAGATGTTAAGGAATACGTGCAAGCATGCATCTCATGTGCTCGGAACAGACCCTCTAGGCAGAGGCCGGCGGGGCTGTTGTATCCCCTGCCAGTGGCAGATAGACCATGGGAGATGGTTGGCATGGATTTCATAGTTGGCCTGCCCAAGTCTGGTGGCAGTACAGTCATCTGGGTGGTCACCGACCATTTTTCCAAAATGGTACATCTGGTGCCACTCACACGCTTGCCTTCCGCTCGTGGTCTTGCCACACTGTTCATTAAGCACGTATTCCATTTGCATGGCATGCCGGACAAAATCGTGAGTGACCGAGGTCCCCAGTTTGCGTCTCAGTTTTGGAGAGAGCTCTGCAGCTTACTCAGCATTGAGCTAAATCTGTCCTCTGCTTACCATCCCGAGACGAATTGCTTGGTCGAGAGAGCGAATCAGACCTTGGTTACCTACCTGTGGCATTTTGTCTCTGTCAGGTAGAATGACTGGGCATCCTTGCTACCTTGGGCTGAATTTGCCCTAAACAATGCGGTGGCTGATTCCACTGGTCAGACGCCCTCCTAAACTACGGCCAACATCCACGCGTCCCTGTTCCGATGCCAGTGTCCTCCACTGACTCCAGGGTGGCAGACTGGGCAGTGGAGGCCCGGGACATTTGGGATCGCACTCAGGATGCTATCCGTGCTTCTAAGAAAAGGATGAGGGCGTCCGCCGACACACATCGGTGACCCGCTCCTAGCTCCTCCCCTGGCGACATGGTGTGGCTCTCCACCCGAAATATCAAACTACGGGTCGAGTCCCCTAAGTTTGCTCCGTGATCTATTGGACCGTTCAAGGTCCTCGAGCGAATTAGCTTGGTGGTCTACGGTCTTGCTCTTCCTCCACATTTAGCCATTTCGGACGTGTTTCATGTGTCCCTCCTCAAACCAGTTCACATGGCCCGGTTTTCTGAGTCATCGGCCGGGTCGTCAGACTTGTCGTCTGACGAGTTTGAGGTTAATGCCATCGTAGGGCGCAGGTTTGTTAGTGGCAAAAAATTTTATTTAGTGGATTGGAAGGGTCATGGGCCCAAGGCTCGAACCTGGGAGCCAGTGGAAAACATCCACGCACCGCTCCTGATGGTGGCTTTTGAGCGCAGTGGAGAGGAGGCCCTAGGAGGGGGGTAATGTTAGGCGTCAGATTCCTGACACTGCACAGCAGGAATCCAGAGCCAGACATCCAGCGGTCTCCCATTCTCCGACCGCTCCAGGTGCTGCTCAGCAATCACAGCGAGCCAGGCGTGTTGCTCAGACTTGCTCTGACAGCCTGGATGTTGCTGCCACCTCTGGTGCAGCAATGGTAGCGCAACCTGCTCTGCAGGGAACCGCTCCAAAGGCTAAGTCCTCGTGCCGTGCTACTGGGCATGCCCGCAAGGTGACCTCTCACTGAAAAGCAGGGGTCACATGCTCAGGTCCTGCGTCAGATCTGATTGGTTCTTTCCAGAGTACTGGAAGGTCCCGGAAGTGCATGGCTATAAAAATCCCGCATGGCGACTAGCATGCGCTAGTGTAGCATATTATGCTGTGTGTGTATAGTGATGGATGCATGGACTGGTGACTGACTTATTAAGAAACCCCTTCCCTCTGATAATATGAATGGTGACAGAGTGTTGATTAGTCAGCTCCAGATTGTGGCAAGCTACATGCCACGGTGCCTCCTGCACTGCACACTAGCGTCCGACGGTGTCCGGCCTCCCGGCGCCGTCATCCTGCAGCTTTTGTTATTGCCGCGCTGCGGTAGCAGCATCCATTGGCGGTTGCGGCTGCAACGCCACCCGCTGGGCTTCCTGTGACATTAACAGGGCTAGCGCCTTTATATTTATTTCTGCCAAGCAACTCTGTGTCTGAACAGAGCCGCTCTTAGCGTTCGGGTGACGTTAACCCGAGCGCAGCACTTCACCCTTTGGTGCATCTGCCATTGTCCAGCAGTGGTCGTACCATCTACTGCACGGTGGACCCCGGGCGGTGAACGCACCTCCTATTATTTATATCTGGTGCATTCCGCCGACCCTAGCATCCGGGCCCCATCGCAACTGCGACCGCGGTAGTTATGCCCTTGTGTGTATCCATTTTTGAGCCTGGGTATACCTTAATGCTGAGGGAATGCCTTTACACTTGTTTTGATCAAAAACGGTGTTTACTAAGCACCCAATGTTATTTATATGTACTGTCAGGACTCTAATGTCAGGACCCTGTCAGCGTCGGCAAACTGCCATGCAGAGCAGGGTGACTTACCCACACTATGGGAGAGCACGGGGTCCAATACTGTAGTGAAAGTTCTGAGCACGGGACCTGTGACACTAAAGGTAGTAAAGAGTACCAGGACCTACGATCATGTGACCACAGGGGGCATGGCTTAGCATCCTGCTGCAGTAGATGACTGTAGGAATCTATTACAGGAATCCTGGAGTGAAGATTAGGGGAACTCAGGTCAGACAAGTGGGGGGGTCATACACAGAGAGGGCAGAGTGATACCAGAGGAGCAAGCAGAGAATAGTCAGAACGTAAGCAATGAGTCATACACAGAGATAGCAACGCAGTACAAGGGAGGCAGTCAGAGAGTAGTCAGGTCCAAGGCAAAAGAGTCATACACGGGAATAGCAGAGCAGTACAAAGGAACAGGCAGAACTCGTAACAGGGACAGAACCGGGTCAAAACCAAACAAGCATAAAGTATCACAGTCACAAGGCACACATACGCACAAGGTCAACTAACTCAGCCGAGGACAGGAGTATAACTGACACCGGACCTAGGTCGAGTGAGCATTAAATAGCCGCCCTCTGCCAGAGAGAGGCAGAAACAATTAACCCCTGTCCTACCAGGACGGGCCAAAGACAAACCCCATCCTGGATCATGGCATCTATTTTTTCTTTTACATATTCACTTACAGCAGGGTATTTGTTTCTGTCTTCGGTTCTGTACATATTTTGGGTTTCAGATACCACTGCATATTGCAATTTTGTCATGGTTTTTGAAGCAATTTGCTGTCAAGACATAATCATAATAAAGTATATGAAAACTCCTTGTATATTTTAGGCTTGATAGGTCAGACTCAGGCCAGGAGTGGATATCCAAACTGCCCATTTTATAATCCACCAATGATTATGGACTGCCCATGTACCCATGTGTGTGTACTCTGTAGAAGAAAATAAAAAGCAGTATAAAAGAATTGCAGCAGAAAAATACCTCATGGTCCTTCTAGTCTTCTCTAATAATATTATATCTTGATTGTTATCTGAAGATGGATGCTTAAATTTAACTGGAGTTAATTTTCCAATATTTTGGGGACAAATTTTGTTCTTCTTTCAAGCATCAACTATTCTTCCAGTAAAATAATGTCTGGGTCGGCCTCCACCGAGCCTGGGCGTAATGGCGGCCAACGTCTACGGTGGTCTCGCCAGCTCGCCAGAATAAAAAAGTGGAAAACTGTGGAAAGGATGCAAGATCAGCCTGTCTCGATGAGCAATGTCCAGACCTCAGGTGCAACAGGAAAAAAAAACCCTCTCTTTTACTGGAGTAATTGATGATGATGATGATGATTACAGCTCTCTACAGGTGTTCAGTACACTGCCCCAATGGCCCCTCATGGTGTGATGACCTCTTTTCAGGCAATGTGTAGCAGCTCTTCTCACTCCTGCTGCATATAGCATTATACTGTACATGCACTGATACTTCTCCCCTCAACATTGACCTTGGCATCCACGGCACCTCAGCCTTGCAGGAAAGTTCCTCAGCTCTCTTCCAACCACTGGCCAATATATATAGTATGAAGACATCTCTTCTCTGATGCCTAACTGAAGTAGTCTGACAGCTGGGCAGTTCTTCAACCGCGCTAGACATTATGTCCCATGCAGCTGCATAAATTTCGCATAAGTCCTGACAGCAACCATAGCAAAGGCACTCACTGGCCTTCTTGATCTCCAGGGATGTATTGTTATAGTTCATGCTCACCCTTTAGTAACCTATATAAAGGGAGCAGGAAGGTCTTTATGAAGTTGCAAACAGTAACATTGTTACATTTGGAGGGGGGGATGGGGAGGTGAATTTGGAAGGCAAGGGAACACAGGAGGATAGAAGTAAAGCACATGGATAAAAGAGAGAGCAAAGTGTGGTTTACCTGTCTCCTGCTCTGACTAAATGCCATGGAATAACTGCCTTTTGCTTGATGCTTAGTTAATGCAATGCTTTGCAGAATGCGTGCGAACCCACACATGCGTGTACCCCTTAGAATGAATCTAAATTTATACACCACACTACAGGACCAAGAGAGAGGGATTGTGGGAGCTGGTTAGTTATAAATTAGCAACAGCTGCTCAACACATCCTGATGTGGAAAAGATGGTCAAAGATGTAGTCCTGATTCCATCTCTAGGCTATAGCACCTCTCCTGAGATAACAGCTACACAGATCCCCCCATGGATACACAACAGTAAAGGCCCCGTCACACACAGTGAGATTGCTAGTGAGATCGCTGATTGTGTGACGCATCAGCGACCTCGCCAGCGACATCGCTGTGTGTGATGGGGATCAGCGACCCGCCCCCCTGCCGGGTATCGCTGATCACGCTTGATCATCCTGGGCCATTTTTTGATCGTTGGTCTCCCCCTGGCCAGCACGCATCTCTGCGTGTGGCAGTGGGAGACAAATGATCAGCGATGCTGCACGCTGGTATCTAAGGTAAACAGCGAGTATCCAAGAGCCGTGCGGCTCTTAGAAACCCGCTGTTTACCTTAGATACCAGTGTACATGCTGGTTTCCAAGGTAAACAGTGGGTATCCAAGAGCCGCGCGGCTCTTAGAAACCCACTGTTCACCTTAGATACCAGCTTGCTCGCTGGTCCTGATCGCTGGAGGGGCTGTCTATGTGACAGCTCACCAGCGATCAGCCTAACGATGTGCCAGTGATCCCAACCATGTCGGATCGTTGGTGGGATCTCTGGGACATCGTTATGTGTAACCGGGCCTTAAGTACTGAGACCCATGTAACAGCTGAATTCTAGCAAAGGAGTTGAATGACATGATTACCATTCAGGCTGCTTGAAAACATTGAATGGAGTGAAAATACATGCAGGGTAGTTCAGTTCAGAGGTTGAGTGACATGATTACCATTCAGGCTGCTTGCTAACATTGAATGGAGTGAAAATACATGCAGGGTAGTTCAGTTTAGAGATTGAATGACATGATTACCATTCAGACTGCTTGCTAACATTGAATGGAGTGAAAATACATGTAGGGTAGTTCAGTTCAGAGGTTGAATGACATGATTACTATTCAGGCTGCTGGCTAACATTGAATGGAGTGCAAATACATGCAGAGCTGTATATTTCCAGCCTGTGACTGGTGATATATATACCACCCTCACTGCAGAGTGCCCCAATAATCAGCACGTGACAAGGCAGCCTCTCCGGTGACTACTTATCCTAGGTTTTGTTCCCTGACTGACCTGAGGGTAAGGGGGGCACCAGAGAGTTGCGACTATGTAAGCTCCACGGATTGGTGACAGTGGGGGGATATCCTATCCTCTGGCTTCCCACACTGCCAGGACTTTGTCACAGGTGGACTGGTCCTGAAACTTGAGACTGGCCATAGCCGCTTGCAGGAAGGCATGCGATCCTGCTTGGCTGGGGTGGGCAGGTGAGGGGCAGCCGACTGCAGGACTGAACACTAGTGGCAGGCTCCTTGGGGAGCCTTAACTGGACTCCCTGTCGCCCTTGAACAACACAATCGTCGACCTCCTCCCCATCGACCATAGCATTGGCCATTACCTGGGTTCTAACCCTGGTGCCACTGGCCATTCTTGCACTTTTTGGTTACTGACATAGAGCTGTGACCCATGCACCCACACACCTTATATTATTTGCACTTTAAGAGTCTAGTGCTGGGCTGATCTTAAGACCCCAGCAACAAAAGCCACTGTTAGTAGTCTTTAGGGTCTGGGAGTAGGGGTCCCACAAATATGTATTCCACTATCTAGCTAACAATTTGAAATGGGGGAGGGACCTCCCAAATATAGAACTGAGAGCTCTCCCAAATCTATGATACAGAGTCACCTGAGGGTACTTCTCAACATACTTGCACTGCTGGTCTTGTGGACCACCTGGCATTACTACTGGGAGTTGGACCGTTGTCCTATGACTTTTCCATTTAATGGACACCTTCTCTCAATGTGACCGGTTTTGTAACACCATCTGCAGACAGGTTGGCCAGGTTGATTGAACTTGTCAGTGGCCCATCTATCCCTATGGGTGTACCTTCTTTGCGATGGTGGCAGGTGTTTTTATCAATACCACAGCAGGTCTTCTGGACTGTAAGCGAGCTGAATAATCTTAATCACTTGGCAGTGCACAGCAACACTTATTGTCAAGTCATTCTCTTGCTGTTGTAGCATTGAAATAATACTGTCCACTGGAGCTGGGGCAGATGAAATTGCGGGCTTCTCGTCCATGGAACTATAAAAAACTGCTTGGCGGTAACCGGAGATCTCATGCTGGGTAGGAGCAATGGGGTTGCCTGCTGTGAAGTTGACCACGTCGGTAGGCTCTTGAAGGATATGGATCAGTCTGTCCTTGAATTGTGCAAATTTCATATCAGAGTTTTGGAAAAACAGCATTCGCAACTGCACTTTAGCTGGTTTGGATAGGAGGTATGCTATGATTTGATTAGTTTCTCGAAATCTTCCAAGATCAGTCTGCTAAATGGTTCTCAAGGCCTCCTGCAGATTTAGTGCATATTCCCTTATTGTCTCCTATTGTAGCACAGGTTCTACAGTTTGTTTGATAGCCTCGGCCCAGGGCTTGACCTTTTGCTGTGCAGCACCAGTGAGTTGACTGATTAGAATAGTAACCTTTTGTGCCTCTGTCATAGGGTATACCTGAGTGAAATTCTGCAGCTTATCGTTAAATTCTTGCAGAGCGTTGGGCCCACCACTATATTGCGGTAGCCAGGGGGCACCAAGGATATATGGCATGGGGGGTGGCAAGATGGAAGTGGTGATATCACTGCAATGGAAACTAGCAGCTCCAGCTCGGGAATCCACTCTTTCCTCCCATGCAGATACATTATTAGCATGTGACATGGCTATCACCTCCTTTTACAGCTAACCCATTATTACTACTACTCACAGGTCTGTTGAATTCTCTCACTAGCCTCTGTGTCACAATTCGGAAGCAAGTTCAGGTATATGGCACAGCAGGCTGCGATGCTGTTCATTACTCCAATTTTCTGTCTGGGTTAAGGCCCCGTCTCACTAAGCAATCTCAGTAGCGAGATCGCTGCTGAGTCACTACTTTAGTGACGTAACAGCGATCTCACCAGCGAGATTGCTGTGTGTGACAGCGATCAGCGAGCGGCCCCCCTGCCGGTATCGCTGATCGCTGCAAGAAATCTCTGGACATTTCTTTGGTCGCTGGTCTCCCGCTGGCCAGCACGCATCGCTGTGTGTGACAGCGGGAGACCAGCGATCAGGTGTAAAAAATAATAAAAAAAATAAAAAATATAATTATTCTCACCTTCCGATGTCCCGTTCAGCCATCCTGCCTCTCTCCACGCTCCGGTCCCAGTGATCCTTTGCACGAATGACCACGAGACTTTGTTATCCCGCGAGACCGTGACATCTCGCGGTCATTCGTGCAAAGGATCACTGGGACCGGAGCGTGGAGAGAGGCAGGATGGCTGAACGGGACGTTGGAAGGTGAGAATAACTATATTTTTTATTTTTATTCTATTTTCTACAGCGATAGCCAGCGATGCCGGGCGCTCGGCATCGCTGTGCTGATCGCTGGTGAAGCTGTCTGTGTGACAGCTCACCAGCGATCACATAGCGACTTACTAGCGATCCTGACACCTTGATATCGGTGTCGGGATCGCTGGTAAGTCGCTTAGTGAGACGGGGCCTTTAGTCTCCACAGAGTCGAGGTGTAATGGCATTCACAGTGATCTTGACGACGGGCAGGCCATCCTCAACAGAAATAAAAGGGGAAAATTGCGGAAGGGATGCAGGATCGGCCTGTCTCAAAAAGCAATGTCCAGACCTTAGGTGCAGCAGGAAAATAACTCAAGCAGCTGCACATAGTTGAACACAGCTACTACACATTACATAGCATGTGCACATTTAAAAGATTATTTCAGCAAAGGAACATTTTTTTAATAAATCCAATTGTGGAACTAATTATTTTTCCGAGATCTTTTGATGAAAATATACTTTGATTCTTATTTTACAATATTTCTATGATAAACTCAACTGTGGAAAAGTTATTTCCTGAAGTCGCTAATACTACAACATACATATACAGACAAGTCAGATTCTTGCATTATCAGCGATAAAGTTTATTCTAATAATATACAGTTAGAATATTATTAAAGAGTGACAATACAGTCCAAGAAGCCATCATTATTTGTGATATACATGCCCAACAGACTTCATAAAAAAGACCGTTCTAGATCTTTGGGATCTGTGGGATCACAATGCAATGGTTTTTCAATAGTGGGTTACATCACATTTTTTCAGGGGAAGAAGAGTATCTGCTGAGCTTTTGGTTAATTATTAATAGATACATGTCTACAAACTTATTGCATAATGTATTAATTTATGTCTATTTGTTGGTTAAGGATAATATTTGTTAAGCTTTATAATGTAGTGTTAGGGTAGAACCTAAACCGAGAGTTGAGCATTGTAGGTTTTTCAACTGGATGACATAAAACCTACACTCATTATCTCACCCCCACAGCTCAAGAAAGGTATTCTATATAAGAAGTCACATATAAAGTATAAAATATAATGCTCCTTCTCATAATTTAAACCAGCAGAACACATCTACAGGAATGAACAGTATGTTGACAAATGTTTTTCCCACAAACCATTAAACCAGGAATCACTTGCTTAATACCTCCAATGACTAATACAAAGAGAATATATATAAATGATAAAAATTACAGTTCTTTAGCATTATTTTCCATGTTTTATGCTTGGTCTTCACATTCCTCCAACGTGGGTTGCATACAATTAGCACTTGGGTTCGTGGCAATGTTCAGTGGTGTGATGGGCAATTTTGTGGTGAGATCCTAAAGAAAGAAAACACTGGAATGTAGGATTATTCTATAAGATATATTGACATGGTTATTTGATAAATACAAGATAATGATGATATTTTTACTCTGAAGATTGATAATGAATGGATGATCGCTTGGGGTCAAGAGAATAGGTGTCCTGTGGCTCATGTTTAAATTGAGTATTAGTTAGAATTCATTGTTTATTACTTAATGAGGTAAGCAAGTGCTGGACTTGGCTTCACTGCTTCAAACAAACAGGGGATGAAGGACCCTAATTCTTATTATTGGTAGAAGTGTAGAAGTCCCAGTGGTGGGGTAAGTAATTTATTATATTCTTGGAATAAACCCTCAAAGTGACTTAACAATTTTTGATTTCGGTCAGAGATATAACATGCCATGTAACAAGATTGCAGAAATTGTCCTGTGTGATGTCCATTCTGCTCTAAAAGTTGCATCTGTCAATTAATTTAGATTAATTCCTATCCCAATAATAAGAGTCTTGTCTCTTAAAGCTGGCCATAGAAATGCAATGTGCATAGAGCCGTGTCATTAAGCTGGTAGAGGTAATTTATGTGGTAGAATTCTCTGTGTAGAATCATCAGTTGATGGACTTACCATGCTGTCCACTTGACATATGATGTTCTGAAACACTATAAATCAAATCAAAACATTAATGTAGTCATTATTAAGTAAGTGAGGTGCATTAAAGTTATAATAGCTTACAATGAACATCAAGCAATAGACAACCAATATGCAATATGTACACCTCTCAAGAAGAAAAAAAACTGTCTCTAGTACCTTTGTACCTAATAAGTCAGTGTCCAACCCTTTAACAAATTATTTCTGGGAATATCACCTGAGCCAGAATCTCATCCAAACAGAAATGGCACCCTTAAATAGACTATTTGTTTAGGGTGTTGTCCCTCATCATTTGGATAGTAGTTAATTCTTGGGCAGGACCGTGACATAGCTCCAGGGTCTCCTTTCAGAGACTCCAGATGGCCTAAGAAGTCTGAAAGTCAAAAATGGAAAAAAAGCTGTGCAAATAATGTCTTCTCCAGAAGGAAGTAAACAGTCTTTCCATTCCATATACTGGATATAGCTATCCTATAAGTTATTGTCTAACCTTTAAGAATTACCTGGAACAAGAGGGACAGTTTTGTTCCTCCTAGATGAAAGCTGATTTGAGTACTTTCTTCTCAGGGAGTATTGCCTCTGTTATAAGACTCCCTGTGGAAGTTGATGGTGTCCACAAGAAACAATACTCCTGAACGTACAGATAACCACTAGAACAACAATTAATGCCCTGGTGTCTGAAATTGTCACAGTAGTGGAAATTATTGTATGAAATTAGGAAAATAGGCCACATTTTTTTAAAGTAACAGCACCATTCTTGTGTCTTAGCAGTGTCTGGTCATCAGCTTAACCTATAAATTTGAAAAGAGCTGAACAATACAACTAAAAGCTGGGTAGTTTCTTCTACCATTTTAAAAGAAACAGTGAAAGGCCAAAAAGGTGTGTAATACTTCATTGCTCCTGTGGTGATGCTGTGTAAAATGTAAATACTTGTGAGGTTCCCCTACAGAATTTGGTTCTAAGCAGTAGGACACCCTTTGATCATTTTATTGTTAGCAAAAAAAAATTGTGTAAGAGGACAATCATTTTGAATAGCCTTGACATAAAATAACAATCTAAAGTGACTTCTTTAATTACTAATCTGAACATTTGTGTCATTCAGTGATATACATACTGAATATCATGCCCATCCAAGAGGCGTTTGTAAGT
The DNA here is from genome assembly GCF_039654945.1 of Dendrobates tinctorius. Classification (NCBI taxonomy): domain Eukaryota; kingdom Metazoa; phylum Chordata; class Amphibia; order Anura; family Dendrobatidae; genus Dendrobates; species Dendrobates tinctorius. Next base: position 29,202,620 of record NW_027361700.1, read on the forward strand.
GGCAATCTCCATCTCCAGGTGGGTCTTCTGATCCATTAGGATTTTGTACTCGTAGTTCTGACGTTCTAGATCAGACCTGACTTGTCCCAACTGAGACTCCACACTGTTGATCATTGCTTGTAACTGGGCAATTTGGGAGCCATAAGTAGCTTGGGTCTCTGCCAATGTGCACTCCAGGGCTGATGTCTGATAGTAAAAGCACAGCACAAGACTTAAAATACTGTTATGAAGAGTTTCTAAAATATCTAACTTGTTCATTGTGGAGTGAAGAGATAAACTCAATTTAAAGGATATCGGTCAGCAGGTTTTTGCTAGGTAATCTGAAGACAGCATGGGATAGGATTTAAAACACTGAACTTAATGATGTGTCATATGTCTGGCTGAGTGGTGTTTGCTTAAGGCCCTGTCTCACTAAGCAATCTCGGTAGCGAGATCGCTGCTGAGTCACAACTTCTGTGACATAACAGCGATCTCACCAGCGAGATTGCTGTGTGTGACAGCGATCAGCGAGCGGCCCCCCTGCCGGTATTGCTGATCGCTGGAAGAAACCTCTGGACATTTCTTTGGTCGCTGGTCTCCCGCTGGCCAGCACGCATCGCTGTGTGTGACAGGCGGGAGACCAGCGATCAGGTGTAAAAAATAATTAAAAAAATAAAAAATATAGTTATTCTCACCTTCCGACGTCGCGTTCAGCCATCCTGCCTCTCTCCACGCTCCGGTCCCAGTGATCCTTTGCACGAATGACCGCAAGACTTTGTTATCCCGCGAGACTGTGACATCTCGCGGTCATTCTCGCAAAGGATCACTGGGACCGGAGCGTGGAGAGAGGCAGGATGGCTGAACGCGACATCGGAAGGTGAGAATAACTATATTTTTTATTTTGATTCTATTTTTAACAGGATGGCCAGCGATGCCGGGCACTCGGCATCGCTGTGCTGATCGCTGGTGAAGCTGTCTGTGTGACAGCTCACCAGCGATCACATAGCGATTTACCAGCGATCCTGACACCTTCATATCGGTGTCGGGATCGCTGGTAAGTCGCTTAGTGTGACAGGGCCTTTAGACTGAAGCTATAGTCACCTTTTGATTATCATTGCTGAAACTACAGCAGCTACAGCCGCGCGTGAGATCTAATCTGACTCTGTTCCATCTTCCTGTGATAAGCAGCTCACTGTCTATAGACAATGTACATAAGGAGCCTGATGTTGGCAGCTTTCTCAACTTTGCTACATGCTAAATCTAAAAAGTCTGATTGTGTGAGAACCGATACACCCAGTAAACTAAGTGACATATCTTTGCCTACATCATTCTGCTCTCAGATGAGGTAGCAAACACCTGCTGACAGATTTCCTTTGAAAAAATCTATAATTTTTTCTCACCATGCTCAGTTGGCTCTGCAGTTCAATCTCCAAGGTCTGGACAGTGCGCTTCAGTTCAATAACCTCAGTTTGAACAGACTGAAGTTGTTCTGAACCTGAAGCTACTTGACGATTCAGCTCTTGACTCTGTAGATACACAAACAGCATGAATTCTATATTTACTATACATTAATGGGCAGATTCCTTATACGTATGATACATTTTTCTCCAGAACTCTGATGTAAACCTGTTGAAATGTCATAATGACTTATTTTCATTTCTACCTTTTAGCATTTTTACATCAGTACTGGCCAGCTCTGCCAACATTTTGAAAAGTGGTTGAAAGGGGCATAGCCGACAAATTCATCAAGACACCAGTCTTGAAGAATGGGGACCCGAGTCATTTGAATATGATTTACTGCTTGAGCATCATTATAATATTTTGTGATAGTATTTTTATTTTATTGTCTTAATTTGTATTTTATACCTTGAGGATCTTGTTTCAATAAAGGCCATGATCGATATTTGACAGCAAGCAGAGATGGAAAGTGAAAAATATGACTAATAACTAATGTTCTTTAGGTTCACAAGTATCTTCTTGCTCCAAGTCATAGTAGGTATGTTGATGGGAATCTCCACTGTGTTATCTTTGGGGTTTGACATAAGCACCCATTTCTATATTCACAGCAGCCATGGGTTGGGGATCAGAAATGCCAATTCTGAAGTTAGGTATGGGATTTAAAGATGGGTATGCTGTAAAGGTTTAAGATTGAAAGAACCCTTCAAGATGATGTTTTTGTACCCCAGGAGCTACATGGTACATTTAATCAATTCTTACTGCCCATTCCATGCTTGAAAATCTTAAAAGAACATTACCCTTTGTCTAAACATGTTCTCTGCATCTCTCAGGTTTCTTTCCATCAGATTCTCATATTCATCTCGGATTTCAGACAGGGCTCTGTTCAAGTCAATAGATGGGGCAGCATTCAATTCAACATTAATTCTGGCTCCAAGTTGAGCACGAAGACTGTTTACTTCCTATGGCACAAGATAAAGTTATACAAGGTTCTAAAATTCTGCTTAATCCATCAACCAATTTAATGGAGGCAATGCCTCCATGATACCTCTTCATGATTTCTTTTCATCTCCTGTAATTCTTCTTGAAGGTTTTGAACTTGCATCTGAAGACTACATATTTCTTGGTTAAGTCCTTCCAGGACCCTACGTAGAGCATTCACATCTGCTTCAACATTATTACGCATGCTGAGCTCCATCTCATACCTGGAAAGCAAGCAGCAGACATATTTTTACTAAAGTTAATAGAACAAGGTGTTCATCATAGTGAGTCTTCAACATGTCCACTGACAACACCCCAGCCAAGACTGACAATTTGTGATAAGCATAGTGCAGGGCTTAAAGGGAACCTGTTAACTGATTCATGCTGTCCAAATCATATGGGCAATATGAATCAGAGTCTGGCTACATTGGTTGGTGCTTTAACAAAATAAACTTTATAGACACGGTCAAGGACAATAGGGAGAGACCAGACTAGTTGAACTCCTCCCCCAGAAGGCTTTTCCCAGTACTACCAGAGGTAAATTGACAGGACACTCTCAATGTGCACATGAGGGAAAGCTCTTTATACTTTTACTATTTTTTGCACCCTTTTAGGCTTCATGCTACGCAAAAAACATATAACATCACAATAATAAGACTCAATGATCATATTCTCACTATAGCTTAAAACAGGCATGTGGGGGGGTCCATGTCCATATATTAGTCCTGTGAATTATGGTATTCAAGTTATATAATTTTTTATAAAGAAAATATAGTGAAGTAGATTTAGTAAGCCAATGCTGCTCAAATTCTGTCAAATTGTTCTAAAAATTACTAGTTTTAAAAATTGCCTTGAAAAGGTAGAGTGCTAATTTGGGTAGTACAATGTGCCAAATTATCAATACGTCTCATTTGTGCTCAAACTATTGGTGTAAAGTGAGCCGCACAAAAGATAATGTGGGAAAGAGATATTATGTTAAGATGTGTAATTCCACGCATCACTGTGATTAAATTGGTTCAGTTTCTCTTTCTCTTTAGTTTTTTTTCTAAACTTAGTATTGAGAAATGTGTATACCCTTTGTTGTCTTTGTTCTGTACTCATGTTACACAGCCGTGGAAGCAATCAGCCGATTTCTGCACATACAGCACCTTCAAACCTCGGCAAACAACTAATCACGTCTAGCAGGTTTTGTGCTCAGTCAGACATAAATAGCCCATATCTTCCTAAGCAAGAGTCTGCTGGGGTTAGCGCTCTATGACATTTATATACCCAGCAGGAGATATGTTGTCCTGACAGGTAAACATTTTTTAAAGCATTCCAACTACCCAAAACCAAACTTCTTTTTCTCTTATTTTTATCAGTTTACACATATTTTACTAACCAATAAACAGATCAGAAGATGTTGCTGTATAAATCATGTATTTCATTTTTCTTGAAGTGCTTATTAAATAGAAATAATAATTGGGGTACATACTTGTCACGGAAGTCATCAGCAGCTAACCTAGCATTGTCAATCTGCAGAATGATCCTTGCATTTTCCAAGGCAGCACCTGCAATCTGTAGAATACATGAACATTTTCAGCTTTTCATGGTTGTATTGAGAATCAGGTACATTAATATTTCCAAATGTGTATTACTAAATTAGCTTTTTACTACATTTTGTGATATCAAAAATATAATTTTGGGATATCTGCTACTTTACCTGGTTCTGGAGTTCAGAGATTGTCCTGAAGTACTGGCTGGAGTCAGGTAGTGAGCTGGGAGCATTATTGGCGTACCATTCACAGATTTTGCGCTCCAATTGGTCATTTTCCTGTTCAAGAGCACTCACTTTGTCCAAGTAGGAAGATAAGCGCTCGTTTAATATTTGCATGGTTTGTTTTTCATTAATACTGAGTAGACCATCATTTTTCCAACCACCATGACCTCCTGAGCTTGTATAATGACCATGGCCTCCATAATGGCTGCTAGACGCATGCTTGGAAAATGAGACTGCTTTACAGCTTGATCCACCATGGTGACTGGCAGATTTGAGGTGGCTTCCATGATGGGACATGCTTGAACCATGTGCGCCTCCATGATGTGACAGATGGGAACCTCCATGGGACATATGAGAGCTGCCATGATGCATTTTATGGGACCCTCCTAGATGGGACATATGAGAAGATGACAGATTAGATTTATGGAATCCTCCATGATGAGTTAAATGGGATCCTCCCATGTGGTGAGACAAGTGAGAGCTTCCATGATGGGATCCTCCAGAGTGAGAGAATGAATGACAGCTTCCATGATGGGATCCTCTAGAGTGGTGAGACAAATGAGAGCTGCCATGATGGAGCAAATGTGATCCTCCATGGTGGGAGAAATGGGAACCTCTAAGATGGGATGAATGAGAACCTCCATGATGAGATACATGGGATCCTCCAAGATGGGATGAATGAGAACCTCCGTGATGAGATACATGGGACCCTCCATGATGAGATCCTCCATAATGAGATGCAGACACATGGCTGACCATTTTGGAAGAATGGCCTCCTGTGTGGCAATTTCCTTTGTGACCGCCAAATGAGAAATGACCATGGCTGGTGGTGTGCTTCATGTTGACAAGAGAAGTGACAGAAGTGGAAAAGGAAAAAAGGCACAACTGAATAGATCTTAAGTCTACGATTGAAGTGTGATACTGCCTTCGCTGATTTTCTATTTATACATGAAGCAGGAGGCGTTGCATATATAAATTTATGTGCTTTTTTGGCGTCTTATTAGTTTGGGAATTTATTGACTAATAATTCTTGGGTTGATCAGCTGGAGCTTGTGTTTTTATAGTGTATATTACATACAATGCTTAAAGAAGGTGGAGAGATTCCTGCATATTTCTTATGATGCTGTACATCAGACATTTCCACACCCTTACAAATTATATAAACTCCTTGCTTATTTAAAGATGAAAGTATTGGTAAATTCTGAGTAGTAGTAGTGGCAACACCTGAACAGTTTGTTTATAGGCAATGCATTACACGACCTTTGTGAGCCATGATTAAAGCACTATTATAATGTAATTGTGACGCTAATGGGTAATGGCTTAAATTAAATAAATAGTTTACTTTTTCTATATTCTTCTTTCCATCTTTTATGACAACATTCTAAACATTTCCCAACACACTTCTATGACTAAGCGTGTCCCTGGTTTTAGAGGAAGCCTATCATGACTGTTCATTGGTCATATAACCATATGGGGAGCTTTTTAAATGTAATTTCATGCTCAAAGGAAGGACTCCACACCGTTACCTGCACTAAATGCAGAAACCTGAAGCTAAACCAAAAAAATATAAGCTGGACTCAGCGTCGGACTGGAGCACCTTGAGCTCACCAAAGAAAATCATTCTTGGGGCCCACAATGTAGCTACATAGAAATAAATACAACACCATCAATTGTGTGGTAAAACATGCTAATATCAGGGCATAATATAAGGTAGTACACGTCTTAATTATGTAGCAGTAGTTGGCGTAGCCCCCTCATAGAATAAAAAGTAGCCTCCCCTCAGAGAATATAATGTAGCCTCCCTCATGGAATATAATGCAGCCCCCCTCATAGAATATAATGCAGCCCCCCTCATAGGGTATAATACAGCACCCCACAAAATATAATGCAACTCCTCATAAGGCATAATGCATCCCCTCTCATATAGTATAATGCAGCCCCTCCACAGAATATCATGTAGCCCTCTCAGGGTATAATGCAACCCCTTCTTAAGGCAGCATCCCATAGAATATACTGTAGCCCCCTCATAAGGCATAATGCAGCTCCCCTCATACAGTATGATGTAGCCCCCTGAGAGAATAATGCAGCCCCCCACAGAATATAATGTAGCCCCCTCATAGGGTATAATGCAGCCCCCCTCAAAGGGTATAATGCAGCCCCTCTCCACCTCCATCATTGTTCTCCACTCCCATCATTGTCCTCATCACTACCTCCATCATTGCCTTCTTACCCACCACCTCCGTTATTGCCCATTCCACCACTTCCATGATAGCCTCCTCCCCAATACAATTGTCCTTTCCACCACTTCCATCGTTGTCCTTTTCACCACAACCATCATTGCTTTCTCCGCCACCACCCCCATCGTTGCCCATTCCAAAACCTCCATCATTGCCTCCCCCACCACCATCAGCATTGTCCTTTCCATGACAACCATCATTGCCTTCTCCACCACCACCCCATTATTGCTGATTCCACCACCTCCAACATTGCTTCCTCCCCCACCACCCCTATCGTCCTATCGACCACCAACATTGCCTTCTCTCCCACCACTCCATCACATCTCTCCTCATCACCCACATCATGGCCAATCTCCAATACACACAGCACCACTATCACAAACAGAGCACCACACACAGACAGCACCACACCACTCTCTCTCACACACACACAAAGCACCGCACCACATACACGCACACATGCAGGCAGGCACATATACACACAGAACTCACTCACCTCTCCGCATATTCCCCGTAGCCGCAGCACATCCTGGCAGCTTCCTCTCTGAAACAGCAGCACTTAAAGATGACGTCATCCATCCATGCTGTGTCAGACAGGAAGTGCTGGGCAGGAAGCAGGATGGCATCGGATCCCTGCAGCTCCGCTCCGGTCTCAAGCTGCAGTAATCACAAACAGGGTTCACCACCCTTAGGGGCCCATCCCCAGGGCCCCGATTCAGCAGCACCAGCTTTACATGCGGGCAGTGTTAACCTCAGCCTGCGACTAACACTGCCTGCTATTAAAGTGAAATGGTATTCACTCCACTCCATGACCATGGGGGCATGATGAAGTGTGAATATTCATTTCTCTTTAGCAGCAGGGACAGGCTCCTGTCTCCAGCTGCTGCTCCGCTGGCACCGGGAGGGCCCCCCTTTACTCAGGGGCCCCATAGCAGCTGGGTGTGCTGCTATTAGCGACACACCACTGGCTGGGGGTGCCTGGAGTAGTGGGAGCCCTAGGCAGCTGCTGGCCAATATACCAGCAGGTGTCAGTGCCTAGGCCCACTGGAGAATCCTCTGGTTCTCCGGTGGGACAGTCTGAGCCTGACTGGACTGCAAGGTGGTATGCATGCAGAACATGCTTCTATAACTTAGAGTGTCCCTATTATAGACAAAGCCCATCATGGATAATATATGGTCCATAGAGAGAAGGGGTCAGTCCACGTTTTTAGCTATTTTCGGTGGCAAGAATCGCCACTCAAAAAGAGTTGCATTTTGTTGACAACAAGGAAGGATTGAAGGGCAATTGCCCCAATGGGTATGGAAGGAGTGAGGAAAGGGAAACCACACCAGCTCATTCTATCACCATGAATATTTTGACTTACTGTTAAAGTTGGCGGATTGCACTAAATGAAATATAAAATAAAGTGCAATCTCAACCCGGGGTCCACCATACAGAGATGATCCTGCATTACCTTGCTCACACTGTGTTAACGACGCACAGTGTGATAGGAACACTGAGTACCAGCTCAGTTACTTCACTAAGAGATACCACACTAAGAATGCTAAGTACTATACCCTGTTACCTTCACAGAGCGGAAGCATAAGGGTTGAGCTTGCTCTGTAACGGAACTGTGCTAACTGCACACATGAACAAAACCGATGCTAAGCTAAGCGGCTAATTACCCAAGTCCTGATGCTACTGAACTTGTGCCTGACCGGCACCCTAAGCATGTAGTGGAATAGAGACTCAGGCGTTGAGCCATGGGTACAAAATCGCTTAAGTGTGCGACCTGCCTGCCAACGTGTACAGTCTCTGAGCATAGACAGACACATAAACGTGCAGACAGAGCGGTAGAGTAACCACCCACTCACACCAAGACATAAATGACACTAGCGCACCTGCATGCTCTTCCAAGAGCCATTTATACGCTAGACTCCACCTCAAACACTCATGCCCAGTGGGTCGAGGAATCGCCCACGGGTCAATCCGAAGATGCCACATCACCAAAGCAGCTAACGTCTGATCACCAATATGAAGACACCACATCACAGATGTAAGGAGGTGGCATTGCTATGGACAGTAGAAACAAACTGCCATTCGGCTCTCCCTGCAATAAGACTGGTTTTTGTTTGCTCCTCCAGCTATGGAGAGGGGAGGGGCTGTTTTTCCAGTGAGTGTTCTGAATTGGGAGTCTGCAGGAAGCTGGTGTGCTGTGCGCTGTGAGGAGAAAAATGTGCAGCTTGTAACTGACTGAACTTGTGGGATATTGTATTCGCTTCTGGGGATAACGAAGGTGTCTTTCCCATGTTGCTGTGAGGAGCCACGAAGATATACAAAGAAGAAATTCAGAGGAGAGAATTCACCATTTCTAGGAGCAGGCTTGGAATCTTCACACAAGGACAAGACCACGTTGAACAGAGCTTCCAGGGAGGACGTCGCATCATCTTGCAGAGACATGCAGAAGGCCCCCAGGAAGGAACTGAGACACCAACTTTACCATGAGTGTTAACCCCATGTGCGCACATATTTAGGGCTTAGGATAGGCTGCAATAGACAGAGCACGGTAGCCGTGAGGCCGGAGTAGCAGTGGCCAGTCAGGCTATAGTTAGAGTAGCAGCATACTCTACTTTATTGTATTGTTTTGCCTTTTGAAAAATACACTGATCTGTAATAGTTGGTGCACCGTGCCATTTGTACGGCCCAGCTAGAGAATATCACTTTTGTAAATTGTTTTATGTCATTGCATACCCCTGTTTACACTTTCCTAACACTGCATTCCTTGCCTGTAAATAAATTAACCCTTTGTTGTTTGCACTTCATCTTGCATACTGTAGTCTCCCTGCATTGTGGTGGTCCCCCGGCCATCGCTTCAAGTGGCGCTGAGAACAGGGTTACTGTCACCAAGATGGAGGCGGCAATGGCAGAAATGCTAGTGTTAGTGGGGATGCTGTGGGCATTGGTGGAACCCCTGCAAGGACACTCCCTATGGGCACCATATTTAGTGTGCTTCCAAAGTTTGACGGCAATAATATGCCCCTGTCTGATTGGGTGTCCCGGCTACAAAGCACCCTGAAGATTTATAACATCAGCACGGACCTTGAAGTGGACATTGCTTTTACCGCCTTGGAGGGAGAGGCCTGTAAAAACATCTGTCTACAGCCAGAACTCACTCGTAGTACCCTGAAGGAGCTAGTGAAATTCCTGGAAGAGATCTACGGCGAGACTGCTAGCGCCGGACACCTCCGAGCCAAATTTTTCTCTAGACTGCAGCAGGAAGAAGGGATCTCAGTATGCGACAGCACTGCAAGAATTGTTGGCAGAAATGCAAAGGAAAGAGATGGATGGGCTTGATGGCATGGGGTCCACAGACCGAATACTCCAGGAACAATTCATTCTGGGACTGCATAGCACATCCTGGAGGAGAGTGCTGTCAGAACGGGTCCGTGTAGATCCGACTCTTTCATTCCGTCAAATCCTTGCAGAAGCAGTGGTCCGAAGCAAGGAAGACAGTTACGCATCTGGTGTGATGCGTGTACAGGGTGCAAATACCAGAGGAGACCCAAATCATCAGGAGGCGCTGGTCCAGGTAGTGCACGACTTCCAGCAGTCTCTTGTCAGTATGCAAGATAAATTAACCCGAATGGAGCAAAGAATGGGGGAATGACAGTTTGACTCAACGCACTCATATAACCATCCTTCGGCCCAACCTTTAAGGGGTCAGTGGGTGCAAGCTCCTCCCTGCCAGGATTCAGAGGCACGAAGACAGGCTCGGGGTGCCCCTCAGTGAAGAGGAAGCATCCAATGCTAGGAATGTGGAGGACAAGGGCACCTTGCCAGGGACTGCCGGAATTATACTCAAAGCCAGCAACAGCCACTGTTAAACTACCAACCCCCACAGTAACGCGGCACTCTGTGGGCGAAGAAAGAAGAGAGGCCACTCCATATCATAATGAACACTTGATTGCTGGGAGTCCCATCCTGCGTGCTGAATTTGAGGGCATTCCAGTGGATTGCTTGATAGATACCGGTTCACAAGTGACAACGATGCCAGAATCATATTTCAAACAGCATTTTCAGGCCCTGGCTAAGGCTAGTTTCACACTTGCTTTTTTTTGCAGCGCGTTTTTCCCGCAAAAAAACGCATTAAAAAAACGCATACAAATGCATACAAACGCTGCGTTTTTTTCCAGCATTTTAATGCGCATGCAGGAAAAAAACGCAGCGTTTTTGCGCGTTTGTATGCGTTTTTTGTGCGTTTGCGTTTTTTTACAGATTTTGGAAAAACCCCACAAAAAAGAAAATACAACCATTCAACAACACACAAGACCAATGGGACTTCATTGTGGGTGTGGTATGTTAATATATATAGACCTTGTCTACAGTATTCTTCACATTTGCTTGATTCTTCTCGTGACCATGGATCTGCGCTGGAAGAGTTTTCACTTCAACTTGGATTTGGACATCGCGATGGCTCAGGCGTATGCAGTTGCTTGCCATGAACAAAGGAAGAGAGAGAGGCAGCGAAGACGGCGGCGTATGTGGATACATCCGATTGTTGAACTCCGGGAGAGCCGTGGGGCATACCACACCCTCTACAGCGAGCTACGTGCAAACCCGGAGAAATTTAATGATTATATCCGGATGTCCCACGAAAGTTTCATGGATTTGCTTGCTCGTGTCCAACAATCCATCCGGAGACAGGACACACAGCTCCGTCGTGCGATTCCTCCTGAGGAACGGCTACTGGTGACATTACGGTATGTTTTAAAAACAAAGGGGTGTGGTCTGATGTTTTTTTATGGAAATTTAGTATTCAAAACCTTGGGTAATTAGTTTTCGTGAATGTACTAATATCTTATTTTATAGTTTTTAAAAATAATATACATAAATATTAATTTTACTTCTTTGTCTGTTCACAGATTCCTGGCGACTGGAGAAACCCTATCCTCACTACACTTCCAGTACCGTATTGGAATCTCTACCTTGTCTGGAATTGTTGCTGACACCTGCCGGGCTCTCTGGAATGTTCTTTGCCCAGAATTTATGCCCCTGCCCACCGCTGAAAAGTGGATGGAAATTGCTGACAAATTCTGGACAGTATGCAATTTTCCCAACTGTTTGGGAGCTGTTGATGGGAAACACATACGGATCATCAAACCCCAAAGAACGGGATCTGAGTACTATAATTACAAAAAGTACTTTTCAATAGTACTCATTGCAATTGCGGATGCCGGATGTATGTTTGTAGCAGTGGACATTGGAGCATTTGGCCGTGGTAATGACTCGCAGGCTTTTAAAAACTCAGACATGGGCCGGAGGTTGTATGGCAACCAATTTAATTTCCCTATGCCACGGCCTCTTCCTCACACCGAAGCTCCGCCACTGCCCTTTGTAATGGTTGGCGATGAGGCTTTTCAAATGTGCGGAAACTTACTGAAACCCTACTCCAGCCGGGACTTGGACCACACCAAAAAAATATTTAATTACAGGCTGACCAGGGCCAGAAGAACTGTCGAGTGTGCTTTTGGGATTCTTGTTTCCAGATGGCGAATTCTGGGCACGGCCATTAATCTTAAACTTGAAACAGTCGATGAGGTGGTGAAGGCCTGTGTGGTTCTACATAACTTTGTGATGGCTAAAGAGCACCCGACCTTTGAACTGGACGATGATGCTCCTAACCCATTGCCTGAATTCACTCAGCACACTCTCAGGTCATCCGTTGAAGTTGGCCAAATGAGGGACAAATTTGCGGCCTACTTTATTTCTGATGTAGGACGGGTGCACTGGCAAGATGAAATGGTGTAATGTTGTTGTTTATGGTAATAAAAATCCTTATTTGATACCATTACTGAGTGCACTATATTTTTTAAACTCCAATTAATTAAAAAACTTCCCATGTATAACTGAATTTTTTTATGTTCACACACCTGGGCAGGTAAATACACATATGAGTTAAAATTCAGCATTGCTAGTCTGCGTGAAATATATTGGAATGAGCAAAGCTGCAGGCCATGAATCATGAAACAATTTTTTTTTTCAATCGAAAATTGTGCAACTAGTTTAAAACAAAGTATGTGATTTTCTCAAAACACAACCCTCAAAACCCAACCCAAATGAAAGTCCATGGGGAATACAAGTAAGTTACACTAGGCCTTGGAATGACTATACTAGGCCGTGGTATTTCAAATATGAGTATATTAGGCCTTGTGCCTACTAGTATATTCATATGTGAAATACCACGGCCTAGTATAGTCATAACAAGGCCACAAGGCCTACTCGATTTTGGCAAACTAGTATCTTGTTTCACAAAACTTGACAAGTTTCAACAGTTTGGTAAAACTAGAGTTATTACACTAGGCCTTGTAATGACTATACTAGGCCGTGGTATTTCAAATATGAGTATAGTAGGCCTTGGGGCTAGTAGTATAGTAATATGTGAAATACCACGGCCTAGTATAGTCATACCAAGGCCTACTGTAATAACTCGATTTTTAACAACTAGCATCTTGTTTCACAAAAAACAAACTGGTGAAACTAGAAAGAAACTTATTTTTTAGACAAGTTTCAACAGTTTGTTTTTCATGAAACCAGATTCTATTTGGTAAAAATAGAGTTATTACACTAGGCCTTGGAATGACTATACTAGGCCGTGGTATTTCAAATATAAGTATAGTAGGCCTTGGTGCTAGTAGTATAGTAATATGTGAAATACCACGGCCTAGTATAGTCATACCAAGGCCTAATGTAATAACTCGATTTTAAACAACTAGCATCTTTTTTCACAAAAAACAAACTGGTGAAACTAGAAATAAACTTATTTTTTAGACAAGTTTCAACAGTTTGTTTTTCATGAAACCAGATTATATTTGGTAAAACTAGAGTTATTACACTAGGCCTTGTAATGACTATACTAGGCCGTGGTATTTCAAATATGAGTATAGTAGGCCTTAAGTAGTATAGTAATATGTGAAATACCACGGCCTAGTATAGTCATACCAAGGCCTACTGTAATAACTCGATTTTAAACAACTAGCATCTTTTTTCACAAAAAACAAACTGGTGAAACTAGAAATAAACTTATTTTTTAGACAAGTTTCAACAGTTTGTTTTTCATGAAACCAGATTATATTTGGTAAAACTAGAGTTATTACACTAGGCCTTGTAATGACTATACTAGGCCGTGGTATTTCAAATATGAGTATAGTAGGCCTTAAGTAGTATAGTAATATGTGAAATACCACGGCCTAGTATAGTCATACCAAGGCCTACTGTAATAACTCGATTTTTAACAACTAGCATCTTGTTTCACAAAAAACAAACTGGTGAAACTAGAAAGAAACTTATTTTTTAGACAAGTTTCAACAGTTTGTTTTTCATGAAACCAGATTCTATTTGGTAAAAATAGAGTTATTACACTAGGCCTTGGAATGACTATACTAGTCCATGTTATTTCACATATGACTATACTAGCCCTTGGGTTTGTTTTTAACATGTATTTACCCATCAGTGTGTGTGAGCGGCGCAAACAACATTAATGAAACTTATTAATGGTGAACCACAAATGTAAATTTATTTTTTATCACAAAAATAAAACTAAAAATTATTTTTTACGGCGTTTGGGGGCAGATGGTTTCAATTTGGGGGTGTGCAGGGAATATGCAACACTTGCAGTTGAAGACGGTGTTTGAGGGGAAGGGGCAACAAAACTTGTGGGGGAAGGTAGTCCAGTTAAGGGAATTAAAGTAGGAACACTTGTAGGAGAGGAAATCTGTTCAGGTACATTAGTTGTAATGGCATGTCGCCGTAGGCTTGTGTGCCTGGACCGACTTTGGCCCAATGCCCGCCTTGATTGATTTCGCCTAGAACTAGGGGCAAATATGGAATGCAGGTCCCCCGTCTGCTGGTATGGCTGCTGCTGCTGAGGTGGCGGCTGCTGCTGAGGTGGCGGCTGCTGCTGAGGTGGCTGCTGCTGCTGAGGTGGCGGCTGCTGCTGAGGTGGCTGCTGCTGCTGAGGTTGCGGCTGCTGCTGAGGTGGCTGCTGCTGCTGAGGTGGTTGCTGCTGCTGCTGAGGTGGCGGCTGCTGCTGAGGTGGCTGCTGCTGAGGTGGCTGCTGCTGCTGAGGTGGCTGCTGCTGCTCTTCGTTGTCAGTGCTCGTCCTTGCAGGAGGACTGGTGGCGGCAGTGATGGTCCAGGTTTGCAGAGTGGTGGTGGCAGGGCTACTACATGTTGTTGTAGCGGCAGGGCTGTTCCATGTTTGCCTAGTGGTGGCTGAGCTCCACGCATGCATGGGATTGGCGGTGGTGCTCCAGACAGGAGCAGCGCTTGCCATGGTGGTGTCGGTGAAGTGACCAGCTGCACTCAGACTTGTGGTGGTGTAACGGTGGGTGTCCTGGCTTTGAAGAGAGGTGTCCGTGCAGTGGTATGCAGCACAAGTCGGTAGTGAGGTGAAGCGAGTCAATGGTGGCACAGGTGGAAAGGACACCACTGACTGCTGACCGTACCGATTATGCTGCATAGCCTGCAAGAAAGCATTGTTGCAGGCCTGCAGCACATTCAGCTGTTGATCAGGACTAAGGTGTTCCGCCATGCCCTTTTCAATCTTACTAAAAAAATGGTGTGCTGGTCTGTTGAGGTCGGCCTCCAGACGGTCAAGGCGCTGTTCTACAGAATTGAAGCGGTGTTCAAAGTGGTTAAAACCACGTTCCATCAGTGCAAAACCGCTTTCAACTCTGTCGGACAGTGACTTGAGGCTGGAATTAAATGTCTCGCTCAAATGCATAAACTCGGGCAAGACATTCCTGTCCAAGGCCCTCTGCCGCTGGCGGGTAGTGCCCGCATAACCAGTGGCAGAGACCTGGGACAGGGGAACACCTGATGGCCCAGCTTCCTGGTCACCAGCTGTGTGTGTGTGGGACCTGCAAGGTGCTTCCTGGCTGTCGGATGGCTGGGACGGGTCAGAGGACGTCCGAGGAAGGACCGCTCCAGGGCCAGGTTGCAGGGTGCTGCTCCAGGTGCTGTGGAAGAAAGGAAAATCATTACTACCATGCCTTTACAAGAAGCATCAGCTGTGGATTAGAAAAACACAGATTAATAAAAATAAAAACCCAAAATGTATAATACTTACGATCGTGTGGCAAGGACCGGTCTTAGGAACTGCAACGCGTGATAGTGACGGTATCTAGTTCTGGTCCTTGACGCAGATCCACTGCGAACCTGGCCCTCAGCACGAACATCACTGTTGAAGCGGTCCTTGATCGAACGCCAACGTGTTCGGACTTTGTCCACTGTTGATAAAAAAAAAAAACAGTGCCGTCAAGGACAACAGTCACTGCGGCACAATGTAGCAATACAATACTCAAAGCAGTCACTGTAGACCCCGACGACACTGTTGGGTTTCCTGCTAGAATACGCCTAGCACGAAACCCAACAGTGCCGTCAAGGACAACAGTCACTGCGGCACAATGTAGCAATACAATACTCAAAGCAGTCACTGTAGACCCCGATGACACTGTTGGGTTTCCTGCTAGAATACGCCTAGCACGAAACCCAACAGTGCCGTCAAGGACAACAGTCACTGCGGCACAATGTAGCAATACAATACTCAAAGCAGTCACTGTAGACCCCGATGACACTGTTGGGTTTCCTGCTAGAATACGCCTAGCACGAAACCCAACAGTGCCGTCAAGGACAACAGTCACTGCGGCACAATGTAGCAATACAATACTCAAAGCAGTCACTGTAGACCCCGATGACACTGTTGGGTTTCCTGCTAGAATACGCCTAGCACGAAACCCAACAGTGCCGTCAAGGACAACAGTCACTGCGGCACAATGTAGCAATACAATACTCAAAGCAGTCACTGTAGACCCCGATGACACTGTTGGGTTTCCTGCTAGAATACGCCTAGCACGAAACCCAACAGTGCCGTCAAGGACAACAGTCACTGCGGCACAATGTAGCAATACAATACTCAAAGCAGTCACTGTAGACCCCGATGACACTGTTGGGTTTCCTGCTAGAATACGCCTAGCACGAAACCCAACAGTGCCGTCAAGGACAACAGTCACTGCGGCACAATGTAGCAATACAATACTCAAAGCAGTCACTGTAGACCCCGATGACACTGTTGGGTTTCCTGCTAGAATACGCCTAGCACGAAACCCAACAGTGCCGTCAAGGACAACAGTCACTGCGGCACAATGTAGCAATACAATACTCAAAGCAGTCACTGTAGACCCCGATGACACTGTTGGGTTTCCTGCTAGAATACGCCTAGCACGAAACCCAACAGTGCCGTCAAGGACAACAGTCACTGCGGCACAATGTAGCAATACAATACTCAAAGCAGTCACTGTAGACCCCGATGACACTGTTGGGTTTCCTGCTAGAATACGCCTAGCACGAAACCCAACAGTGCCGTCAAGGACAACAGTCACTTCGTCACAATGTAGCAATACAACACTCAAAGCAGTCACTGTAGACCACGATGACACTGTTGGGTTTCCTGCTAGAATACGCCTAGCACGAAACCCAACAGTGCCGTCAAGGACAACAGTCACTGCGGCACAATACAGAGCAGGGAAATACTCACTAAACGCCTTTTTGGCGGATGCTGTGGCGCTGTCCCAGCCATCCATCAACGCTGCGGCCACCTCATTCCATAGCCGCCGGGTCACCACATTGTCCTTGTACAGCCGGTCACGGCTGTCCCACAACGGCGAACGCTCCTGGACCAGGCTGATGAGCTGCTCATTATCCAGGTAGACGTCTTCATCCCGTTGTGGAACCTAGACAAAACACATTCATTAGAATAATCAAATTTAAATTGACTAAAAAGTTACAAAAAAAGAAACAAAAAAAAGAGTAAAAATAGAAGATAAAAAAAAAATAAAGAACATTACAAATCATTTGATACTTACATTCCGTATCACCACCGGGACTTGGCTTCGCTGCTCCTGCTCTTCGCCCTCACTATTCCCGTCCACAGATGATGATGACGATGTCTGAAAGTTGAAAAAAACGTAAGAGATTTGGAGAAGCAGCAGATATACTTACCAGATGCACGAAAATAATCACCTCACGGTCTGCTTGCGCCAATTCCTGCCGCGATGGGGAATACTCAGATTCTGAAGACATACTGCATGTAAAAATAATAAAAATCATTAGTACATACATAATTTAAAAGGACAGGCATATAATGTAATATACTCACATTCTTCGCTGATATAATGGGTTCTTGGTTGAATGTCTGCTCTTCAATCTGTCTAGTGTAGTAGTGGCAGAGTTTTGGCAGGCACCTCCTTTATATAGACTTTTTTTTTTTGACTTTAGAAGATTCTAACTAGGATAAAAAGTGGACACCACCCAAAAAACGCAGCGCTAAAAAATCGCATACCTGCGCATGCCAGTGCGCACGTATGTGCATCCATAGGCTATAATGGCCATTTTTAGCGCAAAACGTGCGCATACGTGCGCATGCGATTTTTTCAAGGACCAAAAAATGCAACATGCAGCGTCTGGAAAATACCAACGCACACCCCAAAAAAACGCAGCGCATTAAAATCGCATACATGCGCTTACAAGCGCGCAGGTATGCGCACCCATGTTAAATATAGGGGAAAAATCGCATGCGCACGTATGCGTTTTTTTCCAGCGCTAAAAAACGCAAATGTGAAACCAGCCTAAGTCATAGAAGGAGACATTGATCCGGTTGTTTTTTGCTGCCAGTCAACAGCCGATCCCGGTCACAGGGGTTTTGTGGATGAATATTCGAATCTGTGGGCAAGAAGTAGGAAAGAAAGGGATCCTGCTAGTCCCTGAGCCCATCAAAGAAGATGTACCTGTAGTACTGGGAATGAATATCCTACGAGAACTCGATCAGATAATGTTCACCAAACAGGGACCCAGTTACTGGAAGAAGGCTGCCACACACAAGCCTACTCAAGAAGCCCTTCAGCGATTGATGCGCATCTGTGGGACGCAGAAGAGAGTGCCATCTTATCAGGCGGTAGGGGTCATCAGGGCCCCTAGGAAGTAGTCTGTAATCCTGCCTCCCGAGTGAGAAAGTATTACACCTTCCAGTGGGGTCTCATCCCAACCTTGATGGGTTGGAGGTGATAGTTCAGCCTATGGTAGGTGGAGGAGCGGGCCAAGAAGTCATGATAGTTCGTACAATAGCTGTGGTCCAGCGATGACATGTCACCATAAGAGCTTTGAACGTGGGCCCCGGGGAAGTCACCTTGCCACGGGGGACAGATCTGGCCCGGGTGTACCTACACAAGGGTGAAGTGATGAGTCAGAAAGAGATGTCTTTATTGCTGATCGAAGGTGCGGGGTGGACCCTGGCAGTCGCTGCAGGGCCCGAAGAGAAGCCATCCCCAGAGTGGAATGGGTGAATCATCGTTGACCAAATGGAAGTGGATGTGAAGGCTCTTGGCCCTGAGTGTGTGCGGGCGATAGAAGCTGTGCTGTGGAAAAATCAGGCCACATTGACCCGTCACGCTGAAGATTTTGGCTGTACCGAAGCGATGACACACGAGATACCGACCGGGGACACTCGCCCAATTCGAGAACGATACTGGCAAATCCCACCAAAGGTGTACCAAGAAGTGAAGACATTACAGTGGCAAATGCTGGATTCAGGAGTAGTGCAGAGTAGTCAGAGCCCTTGGGCGGCACCGGAGGTGCTCATCAATCAAGAAGAAGGATGGGACCAACCAGTTCTGTGTAGATTACAGGAAACTCAATGCCTGCACTTGCAAGACTCATATCCGTTAGCCCGCATTGAGGAATTATTGACAACATTGGGGAAAGCCAAATACTTCTCCACCTTGGACCTAGTGAGTGGATACTGGCAAGTGGCCGTGGCCGAGAAAGGCAAGGAAAAAACTGCCTTCATCCTCACCTATGGGATTTTTAGAGTTTAACCGGATGCCCTTCAGCCTCTCCAATGCTCCGGGCACGTTTCAATAGCTGATGGAAAAGTGTTTGGGAGTAGTGTTGAGTGATACCTTCCGATATCAGGAAATATCGGATCGGATTGGATCGGACCTGTACCCCAAAAATATTGGATATTGCCGATTCCGATAACGGAAACCAATGCAAGTCAATGGGACACAAATATCGGAATGAAAATAAACCCTTACTTTCCTTGTAGGTTAATTCTACATGAAGGAAAACAACTAAGAATAATGTAGAATGTATTGGGGGAAGTGGAGGGGACATTAAAGGCATAGAGGTTTCGCCCAATCAAATGGAATAGCAGGAATTAATTTTTTTTTTAAGACGTTTGGAGTTACAAAGATATTGACTATGTTAAGCTTTTTTATATTTTGTCAGATATTTATGTTTCACTACTTCCATGCTTTTCACCTTCATTTTTACTGCTCCCACACTTTCTCCTTCATCATCCTCAGCAGCAGCATTTTTTTCATCATCTTCTTCACCTTATTCATCTTCTTCTTCACCTTCTTCCTATTATTCTTTTTTTTACATTATTCATATTCTTATTATTCAACTATTCTTCTTCTTCATATTCTACTTCTTCATCTTCTTCATATTCTTCTTCTTCATCATATTCTTATTTGTGACAGGCATTCCTGTAGTTGTTATCTATAAAAGTTTGAAGATTACACCTTCCGTTCTGCCTGTCACAAAATATCTACAACAGGATTTGTTCGCGTTCAGTTTTGCCTGCAGCAGCAGGTATTTTCCAGGGGCACCAGGAGGAGGAACGGACTCACCCCCATACACTGCTTAGTCTTCTTCTGCTTATAATTTAGATAATATCTTTTGCTCTGATTTTTAGTCTTATGCTTAATGTTCTTCTGCTTTTTGTTCTGCAGCTTCTTGTTCTTCTGCTTCTTGGTCTTCTGTCTCTTGTTCTTCTGTATCTTGGTGGTTGTCTTCTTGCTCTTTGTCCTCTTGGTCATCTTCTTCAGGGTCATCTTCTTGGTCTTCTTCGGGGTGGTCTTCAGGGTTGTCGTCTTCGGGGTGGTCGTCTTCTTCGGGGTGGTCTTCAGGGTCATCATCTCCAGGGTTGTCGTTTTTGGGGTCGTCATCTTCTTCGGGGTGGTCTTCAGGGTCATCGTCTCCAGGGTCATCGTTTTCGGGGTCGTTGTCTTCTTAGGGGTGGTCTTCAGCATAGTCGTCTTTAGGGTCGTCGTCAGGGAGATCCAGAGTGATTACCAAAAACCATTTCAAAAAGCTTGAACTTGGAAATGTAGCAGAAGGTACAAGAAGGCTGAGGGACTGCTGAGAACCAGCTGACGGTACTGGAACCTGGATGGGTAGCCGAAGGTACAAGAGCCAATGGAACTACCAAGGACCAGCTGATGGTACTGGAACCCGGTTACTAAGCAGGAGGTGCCTGTGCCAAAAAGCACTACCAAGGACCAGCAGACGTTGGTGGAACTCGGATACCGAGAAGGAGGCACATAAGCCAAAGGCTCTGCCTGGAACCAGCTGACGTTACTGGAACCCAGGGGGACATATTCAAGATTGACTTACAAAGAACCAGCTAATGGTACTGGAACTCAGATAGGCAGCAGAAGGTACACATGACAAAAAAGTTGCAAGGCCGCGAGCCGGCCGGAGTTACCGAAACCCACAGTCCTATAGGGGGAGCTTGTCCTATTGGCACTATGGAACCAGCCTTCATTGCCAGATCCCGCAGCCCACATAGGAAGCACCTAAACTGCAGGCACCATAGAGTCAGCTAACCCGACCGCAAACACGACAGGACAACGTATTGGAGGCAAAGTGACGTTGACACTACCCAGAAACAACTGGCGTGCTGTAAACAGGCTGGGCAGGAGGGAGTACCCATGCCAAAGACACTTATGAGCAGCAACTGGCGGTGTTGGTGCCCAGGGATTACAGTAGAATCAGAGTGTAGCCAGAGGCCTAATTGGAGCAAGTTTAATATCTGTAGTAGTGTGAATGTGGACAGAGCAGGCGAAATTGCCGGACACACAGCAGGGGATCAGCTGACGTTACTGAACCCCAATAACACTGGAGCATGTGTTGACTGTGCAGACAGCACTTCTGAGCAGCAACTGGGGTGTTGGAGCCCAGGGATTACAGGAGAAACAGAGTGTAGCCAGAGGACTAATTGGAGCAAGTTTAAAATCTGTAGTAGTGTGAGTGTGGTCGGAGCAGGAGAAATTGCCGGACACACAGCAGGGGATCAGCTGACGATACTGAGCCCCAATAACACAGGAGAAAGTGTTGACTGTGCAGACGACACTTCTGAGCAGCAACTGGCAGTGTTGGAGCCCAGGGATTACAGTAGAAACAGAGTGTAGCCAAAGGCCTAATTGGAGCAAGTTTAATATCTGTAGTAGTGTGAGTGTGGTCGGAGCTGGAGAAATTGCCTGACACACAGCAGGGGATCAGCTGACGTTGCTGAACCCCAATAACACAGGAGCATGTGTTGACAGTGTAGATGGCACTTCTGAGCAGCAACTGGCGGTGTTGGAGTCCACAGATTACAGGAGAAACAGAGTGTAGCCAGAGGCCTAATTGGAGCAAGTTTAATATCTGTAGTAGTGTGAGTGTGGTCGGAGAAGGAGAAATTGCCGGACACACAGCAGGGGATCAGCTGACGTTACTGAACCCCAATAACACAGGAGCATGTGTTGACTGTGTAGATGGCACTTCTGAGCAGCAACTGGCGATGTTGGAGCCCACAGATTACAGGAGAAACAGAGTGTAGCCAGAGGCCTAATTGGAGCAAGTTTAATATCTGTAGTAGTGTGAGTGTGGTCGGAGAAGGAGAAATTGCCAGACACACAGCAGGGGATCAACTGATGTTACTGAACCCCAATAACACTGGAGCATGTGTTGACTGTGCAGACAGCACTTCTGAGCAGCAACTGGCGGTGTTGGAGCCCAGAGATTACAGGAGAAACAGAGTGTAGCCAGAGGCCTAATTGGAGCAAGTTTAATATCTGTAGTGGTGTGAGTGTGGTCGGAGCAGGAGAAATTGCTGGACACACAGCAGGGGATCAGCTTACATTACTGAACCCCAATAACACAGGAGCAAGTGTTGACTGTGCAGACGACACTTCTGAGCAGCAGCTGGCGGTGTTGGAGCCCAGGGATTACAGGAGAAACAGAGTATAGCCAGAGGCCTAATTGGAGCAAGTTTAATATCTGTAGTAGTTTGAGTGTGGTCAGAGTAGGAGAAATTGCCAGACACACAGCAGGGGATCAGCTGACGTTACTGAACCCCAATAACACAGGAGCAAGTGATGACTGTGCAGACGGCACTTCTGAACAGCAACTGGCGATGTTGGAGCCGAGGGATTACAGTTCAGGTGGTAGAAACATGAACACAACAGGAGACCTGGTTACTGTTGCCAACCAATTATTTAATCTGGAAGAGGACTGGCAAATTCCGGCGAGATGCAGGCCTTGTTGATTTTCAGAAAAGTAAGCCGGTCAACGTTATCGGAGGATAGTCACATACGACAGTCTGTTAGTACACCACCTGCGGCACTAAAGACGCGTTCCGATAATACACTAGCAGCAGGGCAAACCAGCACCTCCAATGCATACTGGCTAAGCTCTGGCCATGTATCCAGCATAGAGACCCAAAACTTGAAGGGGGAAGAGCCGTGTGGGAGAACACTGAGAGGGCAAGACATGTAGTCTGTCACCATCTGACGGAAACGTTGCCTCCTGCTGACTGGAGCCGTCTGTGATGGTGTAGACATTTGTGGCGGGGACACAAAACTTTGGCACATTTGGGCCATACAGGTCTTGCCTTGTGCTGAGGCGCTGCTTCTGCTCCATCTTTGTGCCGAGCTTCCACCACTGCCTCGACACACTGAGCTGCTTTGTAAAGCACTAGCAGCACTGCTCTCGGGTGGAATGGAGAACATGATGGAATGCACCAGTGTGTCTTGGTTGTCCCGCATTTTACGCTCCCGGTTCAACGGTATTATGAGGCTTTGTAAGTTGTCCCAGTAGGGAAGATCTAGGAGGATGTACACCCAATAATCAGCCGTGTTGAGAATGTGGGCGATGAGGCGGTCGTTTCTCAGGCACTGCAGCATGAAATCAACCATGTGCTGCAGACTGCCAACTGGCCAAGAAACACTGTCCCCTGCTTGAGGCGTCATCTCTGCCTGCTCTGCATCACGCCACCCTCGCTCTACATACTGACTACTAGAGCATTGTGTACCTCCCTCCTGTGGACAGATGTCTTACTCCTCCATTGACTCCTCATCCTCCTCACAAAGTGTCCCCTGCCTAGGCCTTTGTGAGGAACCACATTGTGCAGACTGTCCAGAAGCAGATGGCATTTGTGACTCCTCATCCTCCACCTCTTCCACAACCTCCTCCCTTAGTGCTTGCAGTGTTTTTTCAAGCAGGCAGATAAGGGGGATAGTCATGCTGACTAGTGCATCATCTAGACTCGCCATCCGCGTGGAATCATCGAAGGCACGCAAAACGTTGCAGATGTCCTTCATAGAGGCCCACTCAGTGGTGGTGAAGTGTGAACGGCGTGCAGGGTGACTTGTTTGCGCCTGATGCAGCTGGTACTCCATTACTGCTGCCTGCTGCTCACACAACCTCTCCAACATATGTAACGTTGAATTCCACCTGGTGGGTAGGTCTCATATGATGCGATGTTCCAGAAGGCGGAATCAGCGCTACAGAGCTGCAATGCGCGATCTTGCCATGCTGGAACGCCGCAAGTAAGCGCACTCTATGCGGACCTTGTGCAGCAGTGCATCAAGATCCGGATAGTCCTTCAAAAATCTCTACATGACCAAGTTGAGCACATGTGCCAGACATGGGATGTGAGTGAGGTTGTCTAGACCCAGAGCTGCCACCAGATTTCGGCCAGTGTCACACACTACCATGCCTGGCTGGAGATTCGCTGGCACAAACCACACGTCGCTCTCCTGCTTGATGGCATTCCAGAGCTCCTGCGCTGTGTGGCTTCGATTCCCCAAAGAAATTAATTTCAATATGGCCTGTTGACGTTTGGCCACGGCTGTGCTCATATTGGTCTTAACAGGTAAGCGTTCACGGGTCCATGTAGAGGTAGACTGTGACGGCTCCTGCAGCGCTGATTCAGAGGAACTGGAGTATGAGGAGGAGTCAATGTGTACAGACTGGATTCTTCAATCCTTGGAGTTGGCAGAACACATACAGCGCCACTCTCAAGATCTGTACCCGGCTCCACAACATTTACCCAATGGGCAGTGAGGGAAAAATATCGTGCCTGTCCATGGTTACTGGTCCACGCATCGGTGGTCAGGGGGACCTTGCTACTGACGGCGTTTAGTAGCTCAAGTTTAATTTTTCCTTCCACATGCTTTTGCAGGGCAGGAATGGTTTGCCTGCTAAAATAAAAGTGGCTGGGCACGTTGTATTGTGGGACTGCCAATGCCATGAAGTTACGGAAGGTGTCAGTCTCCACCAGCCTGAATGAGAGCATTTCAAGGGACAGTAGTTTTGCAAAGTCAGCATTCAGAGCCTGTGCTCGGGGGTGGTTTGCTGAGTATGGGCGCCTTTTCTCCCATGCCTGTGCTACCGATGGCTGTAGACTGGCGAGGGAGTGTGAGGATGACAGGGAACGTGGTGCTGTTGGTGGAATGACACTGTGTCTCTGTACAACAGTGCCAGAGGTTCTTCCATGGCGATCCTGTGAGGAAGCCGAACCAGCTGTGTGTGAGTTGGAGGAAGAGGCTACAACACGAGCTGAAGAGGTGGTAGGTGGTGCTGTAGGTTGGCCTAGGTCTTCAGTGTGTCTTTGTAACTCCAGCACGTGCTTGGTCCGCACATGTTTCCACATATTTGTGGTATTGAGGTTGCTCCCTCTTTTCACTTTCTGATTACACAGCTTGCATTTGACAAAGCAAATGTCATCTGCAACTGTGTCCAAAAAGGACCAGGCACTGAAAGTCTTGGGAGCGCCCGTTTTGCGTTTTGGAAGAGGCATGCTCCTAATGGGTGCCGAAGTGGAGGCTACAGGCAACCGAGTCTGCCCCCTCCCTCTCCCTCCTTTTATGGCCGTTTGGGGAATCTCTTCCTCAGAGCTGCTCCCACCACCTTCCTGTACCTCACGCCATGATGGGTCAAGGACCTCATCATCTACACTACCCTCTTCAAACGACTGCTTCTCCTGGATAGTCTCAACAGCACAGTACAAACCAGAAAGTGGCACCTGAGTCTCATCATCAGATGCGTACTGAGGTGTGCTGACCATAGGCACTGGCCCACCTGCCTCTTCAGATTCAGAGAGACAAAGCTGTTGCGCATCACTGCATACTACCTCTTCTTCAAATTCTCGAATGCTGCTTGGGTGGCCCCCTCTTTCCAAGTCAACAGATTCAGAGAACAGAACTAGAGATTGCTCCTGTCCAGGGCTCTCTGACTGCCTGGGCAATTTGGCAGGTGGTGAAGAGACAGATGGGGGCTCTTCAGTGCTCTGGACCTGAGAGATCTGGAACTAATTGAAGTCGATGCGTTAGCTGCCACCCATCCGACAACGGCTTCAATTTGTTCGTCCTGCAGCAGTGGGGTACGGCGCGCTCCTACAAAGCTGAGCATAAAGGACTGTTCACTGGTAAAACTGGGGGATGCTGAGTCACTGGTGCCCGCAGCAGGCACAGAATCCCCATGTCCTCTCCCTGCAGAAAATCCACTCCCATGACCACGTGCCTTACTTCCTGCCTTCTTCATCTTGGTAGACTGATAAAGATAGGCAGAAAAGTACTGAGGGCTTAGTGTGCTTATTCCTGAACAGCTGCTAACAGGTATAAGAAACACTAATTTTATAAAGTGTGGACTAGACTTTAATATGAGCTAATGTGGCCTACACAACTGTAAAGTGGAGTGTTTGGTGAACTTTATTAACTTTTTTTTTCACAAAAAGACACTGGATGTGCCCAAAGATATAAAACCGATAGTATCACAAACTTTTTGTTGCTATTACAATGCAGGAAGGTAACCTACAATGCAATAGATGAGGCTCCAAAAAATAGGCTAATACTAATCTGTCTGGGGCTGCAAGGCAAAAGTCAGCAGAAAGGCTCCTCTATCTACTCCTATATAGTGTTTTCAAGCAATCTAGCTGGATACGGAAGGAACCACACCAATAGGAGAAATCTGGAAAAATGAGCAGCACTAATGAAAAAAGGACAATGTATGAGGCAGTGATGCACGCTGAGCGGACTACAACCAGAGGTGGCTGCAGAACACACTACAGCGTGAGCTGCACTCACACACAGAGACCTCGCAGACAGCCGTGAACAGCTCTGCAAGGCTACAGAAAAGCTCCTCTATCTACTCCTATATAGTGTTTTCAAGCACTCTAGCTGGATACGGATGGAACCACACTAATAGGAGAAATCAGGAAAAATGAGCTTCACTAATGCAAAAAAGGACAATGTATGAGGCAGTGACGCACGCTGAACGGACTACAACCGGAGGTGGTTGCAGAACACACTACAGCGTGAGCTGCACTCACCCACAGAGACCACGCAGATAGCCGTGAACAGTGCTGCAAGGCAAAAGAAAGCTTCTCACACAGCGGTTGCTAAAGTAGCCTGGGTAAAGCACAATAAAGCAAATCGCTTGCTAAAACTGTCCCTCAGAGTCAGAACAGCAGCGTACTGTCCCTAAGTAAATTCACAGCACAGTGAGCCCAAAATGGCGGCGGCGGCTTTTATAGTGCATCATGACTTCATTTCAGCAGCCAATCACAGCCATGCCATTAGTTAACATGCCTAACATGCATAACAGGATGTGCCCACACTTCTTAGGATTCCTCATTGGCTGAATAAAATTAAACTGGCTCATTGCATTATGGGAACTTCCGATTCCGGTATTTGATATTCTAAAAGTATCGGAACTCAGTATCGGAACTCCGATACCGCGAATATCGGCTGATACCCGATATTGCAGTATTGGAATGCTCAACACTATTTGGGAGACTTAAACTTTGAGGCTACCCTGATCTACCTGGATGACATCATTGTGTTCTCTGCCTCATTCGAAGACCATCTTGCCCGGCTTTGACAGATACTCGGAAGACTGCGGGCTCATAACCTGAAGGTGAAGCCAAAGAAGTGCCACCTCTTCAAGAGAGAGATCAAGTACCTGGGCCACATAGTGTCACAAGATGGAGTTCTGCCTTCACCAGAAAAAGTGGCTGCTATCCAGAAGTGGACTGTCCCTCACATCGTGTAGGAACTCCAGGCCTTCCTTGGACTCGCCGGGTACTACCGACGGTTTGTCAAAGAGTTTGTAAAGGTGGCAGGTCCTCTGAATGAACTGCTGAGGGGACCGCCGGAGTGTCGAAGACCCAGTGTATCCCCTGGGACCAGAGGTGAGATGAGGCCTTCCAGGCTATAAAGAATGTTCTTACTTCAGCCCGGATTTTGGCCTATGCAGATTTCGATCAACCGTTCCTGTTGTACATAGACGGTAGCCTTCATGGACTCGGTGCAGTACTTTCTCAAATACAGGATGGACATGAGAGAGTCATCGGGTATGCCAGTAGGTCCCTGTGAGACAGTGAAAGAAACCCCCCATAATTACAGCTCTTTCCGGTTAGAGCTCCTGGCCCTCATTTGGGCCATGACAGAAAAGTTTGCAGGCTTCCTGGCAGGGACCAAGATTCAAGTTCGAACAGACAATAATCCCCTGGCCCACCTTGAGAATGCTAAATTGAGGGCCTTAGAACAACGATGGGTGGCTCGCCTGGCCAAGTTTGACTTTACCATCCATTATCGCTCTGCTGCTGAAAATGCAAATGCCGATGGCCTGTCACGAGTGACAGTGGAAACTCCAGTGGGGGATCTCGATGAACAACTCGAAGAGGAAGAAACCCCAGACTTCTGTAAGTTCAAGACCACAGTGGTTGCGGTCCAGTCGAGTAGGGAGGCCTGCGCACTACCCCAATATCTGGGGAGAACCAATGAAGAGTGGGGAAATGTTCAAGATGAAGACGGAGGGCTGAGACAGATGAAATGCTGGGTAGCGCAGAAGCGGAAGCCAGGCAAACAAGAGAGAGATAGTCTGGACGCTGAGATGAAGAGTGTCTTACACCAGTGGGATAGGCTGGAGGTGCGAGAATCGGTGCTATATTGCAAGAGGCAACAGTCGAAAGATACTGAAGTAAGGTGGCAGGTGGTCATCCCAGGAGAAATGGCCCAAGAAGTGGCTAAAAATGCCCACGAATTCGGAGCCCACTTCAGGTCCACAAAGACCTACCAGTGGTTACAGTGACACTAGTACTGCCCCCGGTTGGAGTCCGTGGTAGAAGAGGTTTGCCGGCAATGTCAGGTATACAACCTCATTAAAAGTACTGAACAAAGGGCACCCATCCAGACCATACATACTAAGGAATCGCTAGAAGTCTTGATGATCGACTATCTCCTCATGGGACACTCAGCCCAGGGGCCACAGTACTGTTTGGTGATGACCGACCATTTCTCCAAGTTCGAGGTAGTCACCCCGACTAGAGATCAGACTGCCGAGTCGGCGGCACGGGCCATCTGTCAAGACTTCATCCGAGTGTATGGGTGCACAAGGTGCAAGGTGCCCAAGGTGCATGTTTCCAAGGCAAGGTGATGGAAGAACTGTATCGTTTGTATGGCATCGAGCGGTCCCGGACCACCCCATACCATCCTCAAGGCAACGGAGCATGTGAACGCTTCGACCGAACCTTACTTCAAATGCTGAGGATGTTGGAAGAGGACAAGAAGGCATGCTGGCCAGATTTCCTGCCAGAGTTGGTCTGGACCTACAACAATCGGGTCCATTCCACCTCGGGTTACACCTCCTATCTGCTGCTGTTTGGAAGAGCTGGATGAGAGATCATTGAATTGAAGTTGAAACTGCAAGAGGAGCTGATGGAATGAAGCATCACTTCATGGGTGAAAGAACATCGTAAATGACTGCAAACAATACGGCGGTTGGTGAGTCAGCAGCTACAGGACAAAGAACATACAGGCCGTAAACTGATTCAAGAGATACCACTACCGCCCGGGGACCGAGTATTAGTCAGAGAGAAACACCCCAAGGGTAAACTAAGTGAGAGATGGGAAGTACAGCCTTACAAAGTCATCGAGCGAGTGTATGCTGACGTCCGGTCTACAAGGTGCAGGTTGAGAATGGGGCGCCCGCCCCTACAGTGCTTAACAGAAACATGCTGCGGCCATGCCGGTCCAGGCCCCGTCCTGTACCAGTGCCGCCTGAAGATGTTGCTCCACTTCCTGAACCTGTCTTGCCTGCTGGTGAAATCAATGATGAATGGTGGGTCGATCCTGACACCGTGGGGGGGTCCTCAGCCGGACAGAGATGGTAATCCTCTGGAAGTACCACTACCGCCACGTGACGATGAGTCCAGACAAGAGCCTACAACTCCTGCAGCAAGTATTCCTTTGGAAGATACTCAAGACCTCCTGAGATCCCAGAGGTCTACTGCAGGGGTTCCACCAGTCCATTATGTAGAACAATGTTTCCTGTCTGTTTTTCCGCTTGTGTTGCGTCCCCTATAGGTGCTATTCTGCATTGCAAGTTTCTTCTTGCCACTGCAACCTTGATGATGTGATGGTTGAGGATGACCATGTTTAAGTAGGGAGCATGTAAGGGGGTGGCATTGCTATGGACAGAAGAGACAAACTGCCATTTTCAGAGACAGAACCCCCTTTGCTAGAGCAATGGGACTTTCGGCTCTCCCTGCAATAAGACTGGCTTTGGTTTGCTCCTCCAGCTATGGAGAGGGGAGGGGCTGTTTTTCCAGTGAGTGTTCTGAACTGGGAGTCTGCAGGAAGCTGGTGTGCTGTGAGGAGAAAAACGTGCAGCTTGTAACTGACTGAACTTGTGGGATTTTGTATACTCTTCTAGGGATAACAAAGGTGTCTTTCCCGTGTTGCTGGGAGGAGCCACGAAGATATACAAAGAAGAAATTCAGAGGAGAGAATTCACCGTTTCTAGGAGCAGGCTTGCAATCTTCACACAAGGACAAGACCACGTTGCACAGAGCTTCCAGGGAGGACATCACATCATCTTGCAGAGAACTGCAGGGGGCCCCCAAGAAGGAACTGAGACACCAACTTTACTGTGAGTGTTAACCCC
Organism: Dendrobates tinctorius; assembly: GCF_039654945.1. NCBI lineage: Eukaryota > Metazoa > Chordata > Amphibia > Anura > Dendrobatidae > Dendrobates > Dendrobates tinctorius. The sequence goes on from NW_027361700.1 coordinate 29,233,119, forward strand.
GTGTGCGCATATGTTTAGGACTTAGGATAGGCTGCAATAGACAGAGCACGGTAGCCGTGCGGCCGGAGTAGCAGCATTGCATACCCCTGTTTACACTTTCCTAACACTGCATTCCTTGCCTGTAAATAAATTAACCCTTTGTTGTTTGCACCTCATCTTGCGTACTGTAGTCTCCCTGCATTTTGGTGGTCCCCCGGCCATCTCTTCACAGACATGCTCAGTAAGGTGATCTCTGGTCTTAGACTCCTGAGCGCAGTGCAGCACCTGTATATCACTGGTTACCATAGACTTGACTGCAGAGCCAGCAGTAACCAAATGTATACCACGAGCCTGAGCAAGATGATGGGACCGACATCTGTGCTGAGCAACCATCGCAGTGACTGGACTTGAAAGGGAGACCACAGTACCAGATAATGATGGGGATCTATCCCATGCAGTGGAAGATTCCTGACACCTAACACTTTTGTACCTCATTATTTATAGGCAGAAAGTGTAATTTCATGGGCAATTACAATTTAGAGAAAACTGCGGTGAGAAATCAAAGACTCAGTGCCAGCTAAAAAAAGGGTGTTGGCTATGGCTTTGAATTGAGAAAAGAGCAACAATGAATGTCATGGGGAATAGTAGCACCCAGTTGCCAATAGGTCGGTGCTACATTTCTCCTTTTCTCAGTATTTATTATAACATTTTTAAAGATATTTCAAGAAATGTGAACATTTTTCTATAAATCTAGGGCACTCTCCTTAAAATAATAAAAGCCTTAGAGCAGAGCCCCCCAAACACAGTTCCCAGACCTATACCATACATAAAGCTACTCATACTCTAATCCTGTGAAAGCTTGCAGCTGTGTCCCCTTACTTTGGGACCCACATTTGGTCATGTGACTTTATCCGTGTAGGTCCTTTTACAGTAACAGGTCCTATGCATATTTGATGCTTTAGATACCTCTGCAGTTTTGCCATGGTTTTTGAAGCAATTTGCTGTCAAAAAACATAATCATAAAATACAAAAACTCCTTTTCTTGTATTTTAGGCTCGATAGGTTAGGCTCAGGCCAGGAGTGGCTACTTAAACTTCCCATTTTATATTCTGCCAATGACCATGGACTGCCATGTAGCCATGTATATATGCTATACTCGGAAGTATACTTGTACAAAATAAAAAGAAGTATTGAAGAATTGCAGCAGAAAAATACCTCTTCAATAATAATATTATATCTTGATATTTATCTGGATGCTTAAATTCACCTGCAGTTAATTTACCAATATTTTGGGGAACAAATTTGTTCTTGTTTCAAGTATCAACTATTCTTCCAGTAAAATAATATTTTCTGAATTCTCCCCAGTTTATTTCAGATTGTGCCACCTCATTCTTTTGTTCTTTTCGTAGTAGAAAGAATTCCAGATGAACCATATACAGTATAAATATACCGGGTGAGTCATAAAGGACGGACGTTTTTAAACTAATCATAAAATCGTTAAATATTTATTAAATATAAATGTATTCACAGATTTGGTTACGTATACTGACAAATATTTGACAAATTCAAGTGTGGAAAACAACATCTGCCATGTGGTGGCCATTATCAGTGATGCATTTCCAAAGGCGTTCTTGGAAGTTGGCATCAACACGTTCCAACACAACTCTGTCGATTTGGGCAACTTCCACTCGAATAGCTTCCTTCAGTTCTTGTAATGATCGAGGCTTAAGCTTGTATACACGTGATTTGAGGTGACCCCATAAGTAATAATCGCACATGGACAGGTCTGGGGACCTAGGAGGCCAATTAATATCGCCAAACCTGGAAATGATGCGACCAGGGAAGAGAGGGCGAAGAACGTTCATTGTTGCTCCGGCTGTGTGGGCCGTTGCCCCATCTTGTTGAAACCACACACTAGAGATGGGGATATGTTGCCGTCGTAACTCAGGAACAAAGAAGTTATTTATCATGGCGATATAACGTTGTGAGTTCACGGTAACAGTATTGCCATTATCGCCTTCGAAAAAGTACGGACCGATCACGCCATATTTGCCCATAGCGCACCACACCGTTACCTTAGGGCTGTGCAGCGGTCGTTCATGTAATTCTTTCGGATTTTCATAGGCCCAATAACGGCAGTTCTGCTGATTAACCATGCCATTGACATGGAAATGAGCTTCATCACTCATGAATAAAATAAGGTTGTCGTTTTGCTCAATAATTGCTTCCATCTCATGTGCGAACTTCAGTCGCGCTGCGTAATCCCCGCGCTCCAACTGTTGCACAATGGCCAATTTATAGGGGTGGAAATGCAGGTCTAAATGCAAAATACGCCTTACTGTACGATTACTGAGGGCAAGTTCTAAAGAATGTTTCCGAGCAGATCGACTCGGACTACGCAGCATGGCTTGCCTGACGCGTTCCACATTTTCAGGGGTACGTGCCGTTCGTGGAGCCCCCGGTGGTCGTTTGTTCATTAGTGTACCTCGTGTACGGAGTGCTTCAACCCAACGTAGGATAGTGTTACGAGCGGGAACAGCTTGATTTCTGTGAATATTGAAATGACGCCGAAACTCACACTGAACGGCTGTGATACACTCATTATTCTTGACAAAACTGTCGTACGCAAAAACGCAATGTTCTATCGTCCACGGCACCATAGCTTAAACTGAAACTAAAATAAAAACAATGCTTTCACCTCACAAACATAACCCCGCCTCCCGCACATCTCTACCTCCACCTGGTGGTGAGTTATAGCCACTTCAAATACATCCGTCCTTTATGACTCACCCGGTATATATATATATATATATATATATACATTCATATAGCGAAGGAAATAATTATTTTATCCCTTACTGACTTTGTAAGTTTGCCCACTGACAAAGACATGAACAGTCTATAATTTTAAGGGTAGGTTAATTTTAACATTGAGAGATAGAATATCAAAAATAAAATCCAGAAAATCACATTGTATAAATTATATAAATTTATTTGTATTTTGCAGCGAGAACTTTACTTTAATCATATTTTAACATCATATAAGAATAAATAGCGAACAATAAACAGTGATAATGTAAAGGGGTTGGTTTAATAATGTTCATTGCTGTACTTATGTCTTTTTGCTTTCTGGTATTGCTACGTGTTCTATGTACTACCTAATGTATGACACGGTACTGCTACCTCTCTTAGGTATTACCACTGCTGTGTTTTCATGTTCCGCATTGTATATAGTGTGATAATGTTTTCAATGTTTCGTGTACAGTTTAGGGAAAGCAGGGTACTCCTGGGTGGACACAAGAGGGGGGCACTCAAGTATGTAGAATAGTTGGTAGATAGTATAGGGTTAAGGTTAGAGCAGAAGGGAAGGGAAGTTATTCAAACGGGGCCAGGGTGCCTGAAGTGCCCACATGGGCTATAGGCCCAGGACAGCTCAGCAGTCACACAACGTTAAGCAGCTGCAGACTGTTGTGAATTCGCTTTCTGGCCTACCTCTGGTTACTAGTGAAGGTAGTGGAGCTGGTTATATTGACAGAGGGGTTGCGAGTTCTCTTTCCGGGCTCCCTCTGGTGGTTACTGGAGGTAATGGAGCTGATCTAATTAACAGAGGCCTGCCACCTGATAATGAGGAGGAAGACTGGAGATCTGGAGTTTCTGACTGGATTTAAGACAGCCAACTCCCTCTATCCCTGCTGGTGATTTTTTCCTGCCTCCTGAGGTCGTAGCTTCCAGCTCAGTCACTGCATGCTCAGCTAAGTGTTCTTTTGCTATTGTTCACATTTGATCTGGTTTTGTCTATTTCAGTTTTGTGTGGTCAGCCAGCTCCGGCTGGAGCTGTGCTGAATTCCATCCTTATGTTACTGCTTGTGCCAGTTTGTTTTTGTCCCTTATTAGATTGTCCTCTTTTTGCTCTGCTTTCAAAATATACCAGAGTGCTGATATAGTGGGCGAAGTCTAGTGACTTCAGTATTTTTCTTTCAGACGTGTTGGGCATTTTTTGCAGGGTTTTTGCGTGATTGCAGACAGAGTCTTTCCTTTCCTGTCCTGTCTAGTTAGTGTGGGCCCCATCATTTGTTCAGTCTATTTTCCTACCTGCATTTGTGTTTTCATCTTGTCTCACTGACAATTTATGTTTGGGGCCATCTATTCCTTTGGGGTCTGCTCTGGGGCAGTTTAGATTTCCCCTTTCTTGCTTTAGGCTGATTTAGTTCTCCGGCTGTGTCGAGGCGTCTAGGATCATCATAGGTATGCTCCACGGCTACTGCTAGTTGTGTGGATAGGATCAGGGGTCTGCAATCCGCTTAGTTACCAACCTCTCTGGTTTTCTGTAGCTTAGCTTGGTCTTGTTTTCCTCCTCGGTGACCCAATCATAACAGAATCAAAACACAAATGCAGGTAGGAAAATAGACTGAGCAAACGATGGGGCCCACACTAACTAGACAGGACAGGAAAGGAAAGACTCTGTCTGCAATCACGCAAAAACCCTGCAAAAAATGCCCAACACATCTGATAGAAAAATACTGAAGTCAGTAGACTTCGCCCAGAGGTTGGCCAGAAAGTGAATTCACAACAGAAGACCATGTTATCCACGGCCACTAGACATCATTGCAGTGGGCTAGGACAGTAAGAAGGAGATGTGACAACTAATAGCCTGGGTAGACGCCTTTAGAGCGGTTGTCGGTTGAAGTGAGGGACTGAAGGAAGTTGGAGCTTCGAAGGGAACGGTACAGATGGGTCAGATGCTTTACCAGAGGCAACCAAACTGGGTGGCTGATGATTTTGAGTCTGGGGTGAAACAGGCAGAAGGATTTGTCATCAGGGAGAGGTTAGGCCAGCAAGAATCTGGGGAGCAGTCTAAGATGGTCCTGTCCGGACGTGTGCTGCAAAGAATCGTCAGTGAAGTAGGGAAAGTTGAGGAAACAAGTAAAGTCCAATGTGAAGCCCATGATGTGCCAATTGTGGATATAATGTGGATATAATGTGTGAAGTTCTAAGTAAAGAATGTGTTCAAGTTATCCTGGACTGTGTCTCCTTTACTGGGGGTCGCCTGGATGAAGGGCCGTCACCACCTGGGAAGTGCCCAGGAGGACCTGAACCTGGAGATGCAGGTACCCTGAGAAGTGGAATACAGTTTTCTGTAAGGGAAGGTCGGGACACAGATGCTTCAGTGTCTCTGGCCATGACTACAGTCCTGAAATACTGGATTTGCCTACTATCGATTTTGTGACAACACCGGACTTGACTACTGAGTTGGACCTGGCTTATTTGAAAAGAAAGTCACACTACTATGACCAAGATGGTGGCTGTGTAATTGGTGGGATTGCTGACATCTTCTGGCACTGACCTGTCAGTATGCCCTGGTCCGCCCCTGGTGGGTGTGGATGAAGAAGAGAAAACCTCACCCTCTTCCACTGACTAACAACCAATTGGTGGAGCTGTTGGAGGCGGGCCCCCCTGGGAATGGGTGGGGCGCGCATTATGCCGCAGCTTCTTCAGGAGACGTAACGCACGTAGGGGCGGCAGGCTGGGGCAGCATTTCCTCATACTCCATGTAAGTTTGTGTGATTACAGCACCTTATGTTTACTGTGACACTGTTTGCACTTTATGCTTATGGTAATAGGTTTAATCCAATATGCAGTACAGCACTGGTGCACTTTTTTTTAGCAATAGTCACTTTACCCCTTGTTTCCTCATTAGAGCTTGAATACCTGTATTGGGTCAAAAATTTAAACGGGGGTGGGTTCATATTAATAATTTTCTGTGCTTGAGCTTATTTATAGCTTGATTGTGATATTATTCTCCTTAAGGTGCAATTTCTGTTATGTATGCCCTCTTATGCCTGCATTAGCAGTGATGCTCTGTTTTTTAATTTTATGTTAATAAAATTCATTATTTAGCTAAAAAAAACACTTTTTATCCCTAGTTCTTGCTTAATTGTCTTGATAGGGGATATGGTAGTATTATGCTGAATTTGAGTTGTGTTATATTTTTGTGGTTCCTATGATTGGGGAATTTATTTGTGTCTAATGTTCTATGTACTACTTAATGTATGACATGGTACTGCTACCTCTCTTGAGTATTACCATTGCTGTGTTTTTATGTTCCGCATTGTATATAGTATGAAAATTTACAATGCTTCGTGTACAGATTAGGGAAAGCGCAGTACTCCAGCGTGGACACAAGAGGGAGGCACTCTAGTATACAGAATAGTTAGTAGATAGCATAAGGTTAAGGTTAGAGCAGAAGGGAAGTTATTGAGACAGGACCAGGGTGCCTAAAGTGTCCACATGGGCTATAGGCCCAGGACAGCTTGGCAGCCACGCAATGTTAAGCAGCTGCAGACCACGTTATCCATGGCCACTGGGCATCATTGCAGTGGGCCAGGACAATAAGAAGGAGATGTGGTGACTTATAGCCTGGGCAGACGCCTTTAGGGCGGGAGTCAGTTGAAGCAACACAATCACAGGCAGGAGAGTCAGATTTTCCCCGCTTATGCATAAGATCTGCACAGACACCAATGTTTGTTCTGATACAATACCCGTTGGTGGATTTGGTAAGTGAGGAAACGTTTGAAGCTCACCATCTACTGCACTGACCCAAAGTTTGTGCCATTTCTCTTCTAAATTGAAATCATGTTCATACAATGAGAAATAAGTATTTGATCCCCTACCAACCATTAAGAGTTCTGGCTCCTACAGACAAGTTAGTCACTCCTACTCAACTTGTTTCCTGCAATAAAGACAGCTGTGTGACATAGAAACCTTTATAAAAGACTCCTGTCCACAGACTCATCAGTCACAATCTAACCTCTACAACATGATAAAGACCAAAGAGCTTTCTAAGGATGTCAGGGACAAGATCATAGACCTGCACAAATCTAGAATGGGCTACAAAGCCATATGTAAGATGCTGGGTGGGAAGGAGACAACTGTTTTTGCAATAGTAAGAAAATGGGAGAAATACAAAATGACTGCCATTTGACATTGACCTGGGGCACCATGCAAAATCTCAGCTTGTGGGGTATCCTTGATAATGAGGAAGGTAAGAGATCAGCCTAAAACTACACCAGGGAACTTGTTAATGATCTCAAGGCAGCTGGGAAAAAAGTCACTAAGAAAACCATTGGTAACACATTACACCATAAAGGTTTAAAATCCTACAGTGCCCACAAGGTCCCCCTGCTCAAGAAGGTGCATGTGTAGGCCCATCTGAAGTTTGCCAATGAACAACTGGATGATTCTGTGAGTGATTGGGAGAAGGTGCTGTGGTCACATGAGACAAAAATTGAGCTCTTTGGCATTAACTCAACTTGCCCTTGTTTGGAGGAAGAGAAATGCTGCCTATGACCCAAAGAACACAGTCCTCACTGTCAAGCATGGAGGTGCAAACATTATGTTTTGGGGGTGTTTCTCTGCTAAGGGCACAGGAGTACTTAACCACATCAATGGGAGAATTGATGGAGTCATGTTCCGTAAAATCCTGAGTGACAACCTCCTTCCCTCCTCCAGGACATTAAAAATGGGTCGTGGCTGTGTCTTCCAGCAAGACAATGACTGAAAACATACAGTCAAGGCAACAAAGGAGTTGCTTAAAAAGATGCACATTAAGGTCATGGAGTAGTCTAGCCAGTCTCCAGACCTTAATCCCATAGAAAACTCATGGAGGGAGTTGAAGCTCTGAGTTGCCAAGCGACAGCCTCAAAATCTTAATGATTTAGAGATGATCTGCGAAGAGGAGTGGACCAGAATTCCTCCTGACATGTGCGCAAACTTCATCATCAACTGCAAAAAATGTCTGACTGCTGTGCTTGCCAACAAGGGTTTTGCCACCATATATTACCGTATTTTTTGGATTATAAGATGCACTTTTTCCCAAAAAATTTTTGGGGAAAATGGGGGTGCGTCTTTTAATTTGAATATACCTTATCGGCCACGATGAAGCAGGCTAGAGTGGTGCGTTGCTGCAGTTCGCAGGCTGAGATGAGGGGGTGTTTTGATGTGGGACACTGCAGGTGTTAAGTGGTTTTCTGTAAACCAGTCAGTTGCATTGCAGGAAAACCTAAAGCATGCTGGGTCAGAAGGTCCTTTTGATAGAGAAGTTTTCCAGACATGTCTGTGTGTGTGTCTTGTTCCCTGCATTATCTTACTTCAACTTCATTATCCTGGACAAAGTATATCTGGTAGGGGAACGATCTCTGTTCCTATGGTATTATGTTATACAGAACTGTTGTTAAATCAGACGGTGATTGTGAATAGGTCATATGTTCACATGTACAAGCTTCATCTTGCTGTATGCTTTCACTATTAATTGTAAATGTCATAGTTATGTTATGTTCGAAGCTCAATAAATATACCTGTTATTTGTATTTTTGCAGTTTTACCATATTTTTTGATTCTATGCATTCCTCTGTTGACAAATAAGCAAGTTTGCTGCTTATTTTGGAAGACAGAAGAAGTTTATACTGTAAATTAGGTTGCAAAAACTGTAAACATTTAAGAAGACAGAACCGTAAGCCAACACCAGAGTTGTCTAGCAGTGCATTACTTCCCTCTTCTATTTCAGAGCACATGCACACTCAGCCAAGAGATGGGGGAGCAGTTACAAGAGATCATCTGACTGCTAGCTAAGTGTATGGGCACTTTATGTCTCTCCTGATAAGTTTAAAGGGAATCTGTCACCCCATTTTAGCCCTATAAGCTGCGTCCACCGCCATCAAGGGCTTATCTTTAGCATTCTGTATTGCTATAGATAAGCCCCCTATGTAACCTGAAAGATAAGAAAAACACGTTAGATTATACTCACCGGGGGCGGAATCGGGTGTGGTGGGTGTTGCGGTCCAGTCCGGAGCCTCCCATCTTCATACGATGATGTCCTCCTCCTTGCTTCTCCGTCGGTTCATGCGCAGGCATACTTTATCTGCCCTGTTGAGGGCAGTGCAGATTACTGCTGTGCGCAGGCGACGGACCTCTCTGACCTTAACCCGGCGCCTGCGCACTGCAGTACTTTACTCTGCCCTCAACAGGGCATATAAAGTACACCTGCGCAGGAGCCGAGGGAGGACATCATCGTATGAAGATGGGAGGTGCCGGACGGGACAGTGACACCCATCGGACCCTACCGAACGCCGAGGTGAGTATAATCTAAAGGCCCCATCACACATAGCGATCTTGCTAGTGAGATCGCTGCTGAGTCTCAATTTTTGTGACACAACAGTGATCTCACCAGCGAGATCGCTGTGTGTGACAGCGATCAGCGACCGGCCCCCCTGCCGGTATCGCTGATCGCTGCAGGAAAGGCCAGGACTTTTTTTTGGTCGCTGGCCTCCCGCTGGCCACCATGCATCGCTGCGTTTGACAGGCGGGAGACCAGCAATCTGCTGGTAACTAATGTACACATCGGTATCCAAGGGACGTGCGTCCCTTAGATACCCGATGTGTACGTTAGTTACCAGCGCGCTGATGCAGGGAGCTGGTAACTAACGTACACATCGGGTATCTAGGGACGCACGTCCCTTGGATACCCGATGTGTACGTTAGTTACCAGCTTCCTGCATCAGCGCACTGGTTACTAACGTGCACAGCGACGCTGGGCATCACTGGTGAAGCTGTCTGTTTGACAGCTCACCAGCGATCACATAGCGATTCACCAGTGATCCTGACACATTGATATCGTTGGCAGGATCGCTGGTGAGTCACTATGTGTGACTCCAGCCTAACTCTTTTTTGTTATCTTTAAGGTTACATTGGAGGCTTATCTACTGCATTACAGAATTCTGTAGATAAGCCCCTGATGGTTGTGCCGGCAGCTGATAGGGCTAAAATGGGGTGACAGATTCCCTTTATTTAATGCTAAAACGTTATCTCTTTTTGCAGCTTGTTTTTGGATCAGTTCTATTTTATCAATATCTTTTTGTCATACATGCATATTTGAAGTTCATGCACCCTGTGGTGTTGTTATGTGTATATAGTGCTGTAATGGGTTAAAATAATGACAGGATTCTGAAATTCACTACAGGGAAGGTATGAAGCCCAGGGATAAGTCTTGTATATCACCCTATTATCAGGTGGGGGCCAAGGAAGACCTATATATAAAAGGTTTGGTGCCAATTGGATATAATAATAATTGTGCATATTCCACAGGGGCGTGATAACATGCAGAGAGGGACAACTAGTCCTGGGAAACTGACACTGTATTGACTAGTCAAAGGCCTAATTAGCATAAGAAAGACAAAGGGGATAAATACTTTTTTTTACACCTGTATTTAAGTAAATAACATTATACAGGACTGGTTAGTCAGGAAATTTAGTAATACATAAGTGAATGTGCTGGGTTAGATGGCATGGTGGACCTGACAGGTTCCTTCAAAGTAAATTGATCCAGGATATTTTTTACTGATTTTATTATTTTTTGACTCCTATTATATGCTATTTTTTTTATGTATTTCCTAAAGTCTCCTCATCTGTATTGTACCAGTTGGTTTCCTATATGTAATGTCTTTTTGTTTTTATTTCTCAGAAGTAACACTGTTCTTCTCCTTTGGTTGTGTCTGATATCGCCCCCACTCACTCAAATGGAGCTCTTTTTGGGGAAAAAAGAGCAGAACCTTTTTTTGGCCTAATGTTATATAACCCTTTTAAGGAATGTGAATGTGAAAATAATAAATAAATGAAGACATTTCTTATGTGAAATTGCTGAAAGATTTTACTAGGGAAAACAGAATTAGACAGAAAATGATAAAAAGTTTACAAAAAATGCAAAGCACATTCCATCCAAATCCAACAAATACATTTTATGCATTTAGACATATCTTTAATAGAGCTTTACAAGTTCATAACAAATTGAGTAAAAATAATAAAACAACCTGCACTTACTAATCCTTTGCTGTTCCAGTTGGGCTATTGGAAAGAGACTCAAGAAGCTTCCATGAACACTGTATGTTATGGACATCATTCTACTGTGTGTTGGTGGCTTAAGTGACTAATGTTCCTCTTAGGGCTCGTGCACACAATTGACTATCGGAAAAAACTGGAAACATGTCCAATTTTGATCTGAGTGCGAGATCAAAATCGGAAATGCAAGTCTACAAGTCTATGTTTCCGTGAAAAACATCAGACCGCACTCAATGATTTTTATGGACTGACGGAATGAAGAAGGTGGAGAAACATTTCCTTTTTACATCTCCACCTCTGAGAATAACTGATGATTCTCTGTTCAAACTGTGATCAAACTCAGGTCAGAGTCTGATCCGAATAATCAGATCGTTTTTCTCAGATGGAGAGAAAACTTTTGTGTGCATGATCCCTTTGTCGTAAAACATAATTTTAATTCTACTAATAGGCAGGGACATTGTCATTTATTCTCAGTAAAATTAGGCCATTGGGTTGTAAAACATTCTTTATAACCATCATCAAACTAAGGCTGGGGTCTTCATTGGGTTGTAAAACATTCCTTATAACCATCATCAAACTAAGACCGCGGTCACACTTGGGTTGTAAAACATTCATTATAACCATCATCAAACTAAGGCCGGGGTCACACATGCGAGTGCAATGCGAGAAACTCGCACATCAATACCCCAGCACTGCCGCCGGCACTCGGGACCGGAGTGTGCGTCGGCATGTCTTTCTATGCAACTGAACGCTCCGGTCCGAACCGCCGGCGGCAGTGCCGGGTATTGATACGAGAGACTCGCGCGAGTTTCTCGCATTGCACTCGCAAGTTTGACCCCGGCCTTAAAATAAGTATCTAAAGAAAGACAGATCCACCAAATAAATGCAAAAGTCTATTGTATTGGTGCTGTGGAGTTTTGTTTTTGGTCTTCATGTTCATCCATAAATCACTCGCACTTGCCTTCAAGAAGTTCTGTTGGAAAAAGACAGAATTCACTGATATCATATTGGCCCAGCTTTCATTTAGAGAGGTTCTCAGGTTATGAAAAACACTATTTTTACATACCTTATAGCAAAATTACTCCAAATTATTAGAGCCTTTTTGTTAGGTTTCCCAAATGTATGTGATTTTCTTACGCTGCTAGGTTAAGTTTGATACATTTATATTGCTGTTTTCTATAAATACTAAGGAGGCTATCAGATAAGTTCAAGATTTGTGTCTACATTAGCTACTTGCAGTAATGCATGCCCCTAAAAAGCTGTTTTTCTTTCCAATGTCTTCTAGGACTCTTACTATAATTTGTATGGAAAAGATTTACAAAAATGGAGCAGAACTTCATCAATGGAAGTCCTAGGCCATTGGCCAATAGTAAAATACTTCTAGAAAATGTTCTATGTATATTCAATGACAATAAAGGCATGTTCACACGTTTTCTGTTGGCAAATTTGGAGCAAGAGTAGGGCCATTCAGAAAACCGCTTGAAAACACAGCCATAAAACACCCAAAAGAACGAACATATTAACATATTACATTTTATGTAAAATGGCTTGCTGATCATCCAGTATATTCAGGCATTTGAGCATTTTTTATTTGTTTCAGATTCTAAAAACCACCAAGCAGTTAAAATAAGTGAGCAGACCATTTTTCTGTCATTTTCTTCTTGGAAGATGCTCCATAATTCCCCTACATGCACAACTGAAGGCTAAAAAGAAACATCTGGGTGTCCTTTTGGACATTTTATTAACCCCTTGACCCCAAAGCCTGTTTTCACCTTCTTGACTGGGCCAAATTTTTACAATTCTGATTATTGACACTTTATGGGGTGATAACTCTGGAACATTTTCAACAAATCCCAGTGATTCTGAGATTTTTTTTTGTGACACATTGTACTTTTTGTTAGTGGTAAATTTGAATCGAAATTTTTTGTATTTATTTGTGAACATATCAAAATTTTGGAGAAAAGTTTGAGAATTTAACAATTTTCAAACTTTCACTTTTATATCCTTAACCTAGTTAGTCATACTGTGCAAAATAATTTATAAATAACATTTACCACATTTCCACTTTGCAATAGCATTATATTTTAACCAATTTTTTTTCCTAGGAACTTAGAATAGTTAAAAGTATATCAACAGTTTCAATTTTTTCCAAGAAATTTTACATAACTGTTTGTTTTAGGGACCACATCATGCTTGAAGTGACATTGAGGGACCTATATAACAGAAAATACCCAAAAGTGATACCATTTTAAAAACTGCACCCTCCAAGTGCTCAAAACTAGGGATGAGCAGACTATTGGAAGATCGCGTTCTGGTACACGACCCAAATTTAGTCCAAAGTTTGGTTCAGGTTCTAGAAATATACTTGAACTTGAACCAGAATCTACTGTTTGGGCACACGGCAGGTCTTGGAAGAGGAGGAGTGTCATTTGACTTGCATGTATAATTTGCTGGAATAATTAGCGGATGCCATGTCGCATTTGCAGAGCCCAGGGTGTGCCTAAGCAGTAGAAACCCCAGCACAAGTGACCCCATTTTGGAAACCACACCCCTCAAGGATTTTATCCAGGGGTATAGTGAGCATTTTTAACCAACAGGTGCAACACAGAATTTGATAAGATTTAGTATTCATATTGAATATGTCGTCATTAGTGTTGAGCGCAAGTGCTCGCTATTCCAGTTTGCAATGGATGCTCTGGTATGCACCAAATATTGCAGGGGTTCGAGTGACATGTTCAAGTATGTGCCCCGCATGTTTTGCATCTTATAGACACCTCCCAAAAATCATAAGGGGATCTGCAATACTCCGTGTATACCCTAGCACCTGATGCAAACTCGAGTAGCGAGCACAAGCGCTCAAAGTCACTTCACATGTGATGTAGTCCCTAATAAAAATGATTTTGTTAATTTTGTTGGAAAAATGAGAAATCGCTGGTCAACTTTTACTTCCTAAAAAAATGATGCTGCCAAAATTGTACTGATGTAAAGTAGACATGTGGGAAATGTTATTTATTAACTAGTTTGTGTGATATGACTCTCTGATTTAAGGGCATAATAATTAAAAGTTTAAAAACTGTGAAATTTTCAAAATTTTTGCAAAATTTCTTTTTTTTTCACAAATTGTCACAGGTCATATCAAAGAAATTTTACCACTATCATGAAGTACAATATGTCACGAATCAGTCTCAAAATCAGTGGAATCAGTCGAAGCATTCCAGAGTTACAACCTTTTACACTGACACTGGTCAAAATTGTAAATTTTAGCTTGGTCGTTAAGGTCGAAATTGGCTCTGTCACTAAGGGGTTAACTAGTGGGACAGTTTTACAGCTCAGATCATTCCATACATAGTGGTGCCAAATACTTTTGCATTGCAGGGCATTAGATCAGGTAATCGCACACAGGCGAGAGGTGTGTCTGCTCCTGCTCTAAGCAGGAACTTAGAGGCCACCTTGGTAACCCCATGGCCATTTTCAGTCAGTGGTCACCAGGGAGACCATTGGTGCAATGCAAATGCAATCACTTTGAGTAGATTGAAGCAGAGAGAGAGCTCTCTCCCTCTGTAAGCAGATCGATGTCACTGTCACTATTCACAGTGACATCAGAGGGGTCAACAGTTAAACATCCGCAATCGGCACTGGCACCAATTGTGTGCATTGCCGTAGGGTGCCAGTTCTCCTATAGCACTGACAACTGCTTTTGTTTGTGCCGGCACTCAGAGTGAGCCCTCATGATCGACACGCCGTAGATGTATGGCAGGTTGTGGGACTGCACCTCCTGCAGCCTGAAAAATACAATTGCGAAAACGCCAACAAAAATCTTTACAAACTACTTCAAGAAACGCCAGAAAAATGCTGAAAATAAAAAAATGATAATTTTATGAGGAGCTTTTGTGGCGCTTCTTCAGTTGATTCTGATATGCACATACCCCAAAAATCCAATAATTTCTATTGTGTTGCTGTCCATCTGTTTCCATCTTTTAGGCATCATACTTTTACAAGCCAAAGGCTAGAGACTCTTCATATAACCTTTTACTACAAACTAGCATTGTGAAGTATAACCAGAAACTTGAAGATCACTGTACTCATTGGTGTAAGCTATAGAGATGGTAGTTGTGGTTACACCATATCGTAACAAATCAGAAAGTCTCAGAAAATTTGTGACTTACTGTCTTTATCTTCTGTGCTGTGATGAGCTGGAAATCTGTATAAAGAAAAATGTAAAATTTATAATCAGCCAATTACATTTATTATATTTCTTCAAGAAAAAAATCAAAGATGATCTTTATTTTACATACTGTATGTCATTTCCATCTAGCAGCTGCTTATAGTTGGTGATCTCCATCTCCAAATGGGTCTTCTGATCCATAAGTATTTTGTACTCGTAGTTCTGACGTTCTAGGTTAGAACGTATTTGGCCAAGCTGTGACTCTATGTTATCAATCATTTCTTGTAACTGGACAAGTTGAGAACCAAACGTGGCTTTTGTTTCTGCCAAACTGTTCTCCAGGGCTGATTTCTATAGTAAGGAGAACATACTATTTAGAAGATTAGAAGTTGTTTCAGCTTGAGCAGAGCTTTACAACATGACTCAATGGCCATACTGATTGAATTTTACAATTAGATCATGTCCTCTATGGTTTTTATTGGAGTTGAGCAAAAAGATTCACAGGATCCATGGTCCAGTGGCACTGGTCATGATGGAAGTTATGGCCAAGGGATCATGACTGTGTGAACCTCCTACTACTTACGGCATGCCTGAATAACACACACATGACATCGTGAGGCCTACTAATCAGAAGAAATGCCAGTGATGTCGTAGGTTGTAGGAGGTTCGCAATGCTCTGGTCTTGCGGCCACAAATCAGAAAGGCAGATTTTAAGGGATTCAGAAAGAGAATTGGAGGGATCCAATGGCTGGATATCCTTAAAGACAAAAATGTCCAGGAAGGATGGGAAATCTTGAAAAATGAAATTCTCAAAGCACAGTTGTTAACAATTCCGAAAAGAGGGAAGAATAGGAAGCAGTTAAGGAAACCAGGATGGATGAACACAGAACTTAAGCACATGCTAAAAAGGAAGAAAAAAATGTTTATAAAATGGAAAGAGGGAGGCATATCTAAAGAAGAATATAATGCTGTCTGCAGAACCTGCAGGGCACAAATCAGATTATCTAAAGCTGAAAATGAATTGAGGCTTGCAAGAGATGTCAAAAGCAATAATAAAGGATTTTGGGGATATGTCAAAAGTAAAAGAAAAGTCAAAGATGCTATAGGATTTTTACAGGATGAAAATGATGAAATGGTAAGACAGGATGTTGAGAAGGCTGAACTTTTAAATTCCTATTTTGCATCTGTTTTCTCTCAGAAAGGAAATGTAACATCAACTGTTATTCACTGTCCTATTAAGGGAATAGAAGAATCCAGGATATCTATAAACAGAAAGATAGTGAGGAAACACTTAGCTAGCCTAAATGAATTCAAGTCTCCAGGTCCAGATGAATTACACCCCAGAGTACTGAAGGAGATAGCAGAAGAAATTTTTGAACCCCTCTCTATAATCTTTGAAAATTCTTGGAGAACAGGAGAAGTGCCAGAAGACTGGAGAAGAGCAAATGTTGTTCCTATCTTCAAAAAGGGGAAGAAGGTGGACCCAGGTAACTATAGGCCGGTGAGTCTGACTTCTATACCAGGAAAGATCTTTGAACAAATTATTAAACAACATGTATGTCAATACCTGGATAAGAATGAAGTGATTAAACAGAGTCAGCATGGGTTTGTAACTAATAAGTCATGTCAGACTAACTTAATTTCCTTCTATGACGGTATCACTGATTGGGTGGATCAAGGAAATGCTGTAGATATAGTATATCTTGACTTCAGCAAAGCATTTGACAAAGTCTCTCATACAATCCTTATTGAAAAAATGATTAAGTATGGAATGGACAAGGCAACTGTTAGGTGGATTCATAACTGGCTTAGTGATCGGACCCAAAGAGTGGTCGTAAATGGCTGCACATCCAGTTGGAAGAATGTCTCAAGTGGGGTACCACAGGGCTCTGTCCTGGGCCCTGTATTGTTCAACATCTTTATCAACGATTTAGATGAAGGAATTGAGGGTAAACTGATTAAATTTGCTGATGACACAAAGCTAGGAGGGATAGCTAATACTAGAGAAGAGAGAGAGAGGATTCAAAAAGATTTAAATAAACTGGAGAAGTGGGCAGCAACTAACAGAATGGTTTTTAACAGGGAGAAATGCAAAGTACTACATCTGGGCAATAAAAATGGAAAAAACATATATAGAATGGGAGGAATAGGGCTAAGTGACAGCACATGTGAAAAAGACTTGGGTATACTAATAGATCACAGACTGAATATGAGTCAACAGTGTGATGCAGCAGCAAAAAAGGCAAATGCAATTCTAGGATGTATTAACAGAAGCATACAGTCTAGATCACGTGAAGTCATTATTTCCCTCTACTCCTCTTTGGTCAGACCTCATCTGGAATATTGTGTCCAGTTTTGGGCACCACATTTTAAAAAAGACATCAACAAACTGGAGCAAGTTCAGAAAAGAGCGACCAGAATGGTGACCGGTCTGCAAACCCTGTCTTATGAGGAAAGGTTGCAGGATTTGGGAATGTTTAGTTTGCAAAAGAGAAGACTGAGAGGAGACTTAATAGCTGTCTACAAATATCTAAAGGGCTGTCACATTGTAGAAGGATCAACTTTATTCTCATTTGCACAAGGAAAGACTAGAAGCAATGGGATGAAACTGAATGGGAGGAGACACAGATTAGATATTAGAAAAAACTTTTTGACAGTTAGAGTGATCAATGAGTGGAACAGGCTGCCACGAGAAGTGGTGAGTTCTCCTACAATGGAAGTCTTCAAACAGAGGCTGGACAGACATCTGACTGGGATGATTTAGCGAATCCTGCTTTGAGCAGGGGGTTGGACCAGATGGCCCAGGAGGTCCCTTCCAACTCTACGATTCTATGATTCTATGATTCTATGATTCTATGATTTTGCTTAACTTTAGTTTTTATGCATTAAAACCCTCATACCATGCTCAGTTGACTCAGCAGATCAATCTCCAGGGTCTGTACAGAGCGTTTTAGGTCAATGAGCTCACTACTAAATGACTGCAGTTGTTCCGCTCCAGAAGACACTTCACGGTTTAGTTCTGCACTCTGTGAGGGAAAATGAGTGGTCAGAAAATTTTCTGCGCTAGCATATTGATCTATAGGATCTGGTCATATTCTAGATATGAACATTGCTTTATATTCATTTTTGGTAATTCCACTTTAAGTGAAGAGTCTTGGTTTACTTGGACACTTTCTCACAAAATCATTTATTCATTGAATGGGAGTTTTAAATATCTGAACTGGCCTATAAGTTTGAAATCAACTCAATATATTACAGATTGGATTTGGTTGTACAACCAAAAACTATAATGTCAGATGTCCACTGATAACCTTTACGCACAGACCATGTATGCTGGCACATGAGTATATAATACCTACATGTAGGCACTATACATGCCTTTGTGAGTCTCCATATTCTGCACCAAAAGCAATTAATATGCTTCTACATTACGGCATGCATAGATGCAAGGCAGAAAAATATACCGCATACACAGGTATTACATGGGTTTAATATGAGTGCCATAATGCAGACTGATGCAGTTTTTATTGGTGACATCTAAGTATGTGTTACTTAAAAGAAATCTGTCACTAGAATCAATCCTCCTAAGCTGTCTATGTGGACAGGTAGGTCATAGAGAGATTAATAAAATAATACTTTGATATCTGCAATCAGATCTCTTTTTCCAGAGACAGGCACATTTTTCTTAATATGTAAGTGAACTGTTAAGATGATGGGCCGGACAGAGCTCTCACCATAGAATTTGCCTCCAGAGCTTATTTTAAATGGAAGGGACCATTACCAGTATGAGACATGTAATGACTGACAGTCTGCTCTCCTGATCTACACACATGGTTTTTATACCTTGAGAAAGGCGCCGGTCTGGCACAGAAACTCGATGGTATTAATAGAAACAGATTTGGCATCCCAAGGCTCTTCATCCCTCCACCACATCCCCCCTAAACCTGCCAGTTTCCAATTTTGCCTCCTGATCTTGATGTCTTACATTGATTGTGCCCACTTCATTTATAATTACCTCTGGAAACAGATTCTCAGGGAAATCTATGACCAGCCCATAGATTTTAACAGCTCATTAATATATTAAGTGTGAAGGATTACAAAAAAGAAGTCATGCAGAATCCCTCCGCTGCCACCATATGTGACAAACCCGCACCTCACCACCCTGCCTAACGGCACTGTTATGTCAGCAAAATCACGTGGCGTGGTTTCCTCACTTGCATTGCAATTTTCATTAAGAAAAAACAAAGATTTTTCATCTGTTTTTGTATATGCCATCTGTTTTTATAAATCAGAAGTGAATAGAATTTTCAAGACCAAAAATAGTTTTCTATATTAATAATGGCAATGCATCAGTTAAAATCAAATGTTATATGGTTGATCCGTATGGGATCTGATTTTTTGCCTACACATAGACTTGAATAGGTAAGTCTTATCTGAAGTACGGAAGAGACTAGTGCATGCTGTAATTTTTTTTCACGCAGACCATGTAAAAAATACAGTCATCTGCATAGCCCAATTAAATAACCATGGTCTGAATGATGTCAGTTTTTTCCATGAACAGCTATTGGATCGAAAATATGGTCATGTGAACATTGCCTAAGTGAGAATATAAAAAAGCATTACAAGAATTACTTGCATAACTTGACACATGCTTATTAAAATAAAATATTTCTTCAGGTCTTACCCTTGCCAGGAATATACTCTCAACCTCTTTAAGGTTTCTCTCCATCAGGTTCTCATATTGATCTCTAACTTCCGACAGGATTTTATTTAGATCTGTAGAAGGAGCAGCATCTACTTCCACGTTGATTCTAGCACCCAGTTGAGCATTCAGAGCGTTTACATCCTTAAATGACAAGTAACATATAATATTTTATAGTGCATTACTAAAAATGTGCAATTTCTCACTCTTAATTTATATTTACTTGTTCATGACTGCTCTTTAATTGGAGGAGATCTTCATGAAGGCATTGAATTTGGATTTCCAAGTCTTGACTTTGCATGTTAAGTTGCTCCAGTGCTTTTCGAAGGCTACTAACATCTGCTTCAATGTTACGTCTCAGATCAAGCTCCATCACACATCTATAATGTGAAGATAACGAGAACTTGGGAATGATTTGTCATGTTGTTGGTTCTGCATCTAGAAACCCTGTGATAACTTTATATTCAGGGGTTCTGCTAACAGAATGGGATTTTAAAAACCTGAAAAGTGATAGCCACTTTTACAATTATTCATACAGATTTACTGTTTCTGCTTAATTTTAATAGTTAAGGCTTACTTGTTTCTCAGGTCATCTGCTGCCAGTTGTGCATTGTCTATTTGCATGATGATATGTGTATTATCCGCTTTGGTGGAAAAAATCTGAAAGTAATATGAAATTATTATAATTAAGTATGCGACATAAATATTATCTTGAAGATTGTTTTTACCTCATTTTTGAGATCTTGGATTCTCCTAAAAAATTGGCTAGAGTCAGGCAATGTACTCGGAGCGTTGGTGGAATACCACTCACAGATCCTTCTCTCCAACTGAGCATTCTCTTGCTCTAAGGCATGGACTTTTTCAAGATATGAGGATAGTCTTTGATTGAGATGTTGCATGGTTTCCTTCTCATTGATGTTCACCAGGCTATTAGTTTTCCAGTCATCATGACCTCCCAAGCTTTTGAGGTGATTTCCATGAATATGAGCACCAAGGACATTGCTAACTCCATAACCATGACCACCAGAAGACCTGCTGGAAAATGATAATTTTGTGGTTCTTCTATTGCAATCTTGGTAGTGACCGCCAAGATGTGAGATTGAGGAAGTCTTCAGATAGTCTTTATGGAGATCATGGTGGTGAGAAGAAATATGGCTGGAGGCTTTCAGGTACTGACTTCCTGTATGGCAAACTCCCACCAGAGATCTCGAAGAAGAGTGACTGATAACGTGACTCATTATTTCCTTTGTTCTCACACCTTTCTGCAAGACACTAGAAACTGATGCTTGTTCAATGAACAATCTGTAAAAATGTTGTCGACACTAGTCCTGTATTTATATGAAGCCGTGACATTAGGTCAGTTTATAGGCATTTTATATGCATCATTCCCCATCATAATCATTTAAAGTTTTTGAGATCTCACAAGTAAAGCCTAATTTTAGGATTAGTGAATCACTTGACTTAAGTATGAAACAGGCCTCAGACATCAGAGAGGTACATTCATCACACCTCATCAATATATTTGTTTTAATTATGACCTGTCCATCAGTCACAAAATTTATTTTTATAAGCAGTAAAAAAAATTGCATTAACAAGAAATGTAAAATCTGAAAAATGTGGTGTTGCAAAAAAATTTTTTTCCTATATCGGAGGCATACAAAGATGCAGTATGTGCCCTCAAACTCCTATTGGCATTACAGTTATGGCTCCATATACTTTGAGATTGTGCATAGTCCCACTCTCCCAATCCTATGATGGCTGGGGGGTGGGTCATACATTTTATTGCCTCATCATTTTAGTGATCTGTGAGGGTCTCAGCACCCAAATCCCATATATCACTTTTTTTTAGATATAAAAAAGTTTTTGTGAAAGTCTGGATGTTCTTTACCTTTTAGCATTCTAAACAATTGGATGAGTCTGTTATTTTATCAGATTTTCCACTATTTGAGCAGATATTTTTCTCTATTTTTGAAAACCAGCAAAAAAATAAAAAAATGGCCCCTTTACTGAATTCAGGTGAATTGAGCAATTAGTTTTCCGGTGTAAATAATAATAATAATAATAATCTTTATTTTTATATAGCGCTAACATATTCCGCAGCGCTTTACATTTTGCACACATTATCATCACTGTCCCCGATGAGGCTCACAATCTAAATTCCCTATCAGTATGTCTTTGGAGTGTGGGAGGAAACCGGAGTACCCGGAGGAAACCCACGCAAACACGGGGAGAACATACAAACTCCTTGCAGATGTTGTCCTTGGTGGGATTCGAACCCAGGACCCCAGCACTGCAAGGCAGTTGTATTGTATCATTAGTAGCTAAGACAAAAAGGAGGTTCTCCTCATTGACTTGAGCTGGTCCACCCCTCCTCCCCAATGACCCTGTGAACCTTTGTAATGATTTACCTATTGTATACAACTGTGATATTGCAAACAATTCCTGGGCAAAGGTTCTGTGTGGAGAAGAAGAAATATGAGGACCTTCATTCTCCAGATACTGAGATATGACAGTGTGAAGCAGAATCAGGAAAAGGGCTCCAAATTAATTTTTAATTGAAGCCCCTATCCTATAGGACTTATAGTGGTATTCCAATTTTGGAAAACCCCTCTCACAATTTACTTTTAAGAAAACAAGCTTTGCCTTATTCACCCTCATAAGGTCTAGTGTTAAGTCTCCGCTGCTTCTCCCATTGTCTAATATTATCTGCAGCGTTGATGTCACGTTTATAGTGCTGTAACCAATAACTAAACTCAGTGGCTTTGTCCAAGTAGATGGCAAATGCCGCTCAAAGCCGCTGAGCAGATTGATTATATGCAGCGCTGTTGGCGTGATGTTAGCGCTGCAGACAATAACAGTCATCTGGAGCAGCAGTGGAGACTCAGCACTGGACCCAGAGATAGTAAATCTCGGTTTTTCCAGGAAATAGGGGTTTTTTTTCCAAGAACTGCAGTTCCCTTTAACTATGATTTCACTTGAAATTAAAATTACATTACTAATGTTGGTGTCATATAAGGAGTTCATGATCATTGCTGGATTATGTGATAATAATAATAATAATAATAATAATAATAATAATAATAATTTTATTTCTATAGCGCTGACATATTCCGCAGCACTTTACAGTTCAGAGGGGACTTGTACAGACCATAGACATTACAGCATAACAATAATCACATAGATCATAACAGATACCAAGAGGAATGAGGGCCCTGCTCGCAAGCTTACAATCTATGAGGAAAAAGATAGACATGAAAGGTGGGTGGTAACAATTGCCCTGATTGTTTGGATCAGCGATAGTGTTAAGTGTGTAACAGTACAGACACAAAGGGCTAATGGATGCATAAAGCATGTGGGAACATGATGCAGGGAACCTGGTTATGGTAAATCTTTTGGCTGTGCCACACAGGGATAGATTAGGTTAATGTGTTGAGGCGGTAGGCCAGTCTGAATAAATGCGTTTTCAGAGCATGCAACATGTGATAATTATATCTGAATACATTGATTCTGTAGTTAGAATAGAAACGTGTAGGGTACTTCTGAGACTTTGCGGTTGTGTACGATTATTTCATGTCTGCAAGAACATTGTAATATTATTCATATATTGTTCACCAATAAAGGTGGGTTTGCTTTGTAAAATCCCTTTTTCTAAGTAAGATACCCTAATGATTAGCTGAACCCAGGTTGTGACACTGCTGGGATCTTACGTGATCAGTTTATTATTCCTACACTGCCTCCACAGGGGAAATTAAAAATTACACATTTTCTTTTGAAACCAATGGGATGTCTGTATCATGCATGAACATGTCAGGTCCTCCCTCCAGAGATGATCTTTGTAAGGGAAGCCATTATTAACTTTTAAAATAGGGCATTTAAAAATAGGTTTTTATAATTCAGGTAATCATTTTAAGTCTCAAAAATTGCTACAGAGGGAAACAAAGATGGAAACACTTGACATTGCTGATACTTAAATAACATACTAATGGCATAGTGACTTAAATAATGTATCTTCTTTTGGTGTTATCATGAAGCCCCAAGGTTTAATTCTCTGTTTGTGGGATCATGATGAAGCCCCCTTGCTTACTGAATAAGACTTAGGGTAAGTGTGGCCCATACACCCTCAATAACTGTCTGGCAAATGCTCGCATAGCCAACAGCTATTCTGCCCCACCGCGACGTGCATGCATACTCATTTGGGAAGAGCACACATGTGTTTTAATTAGAGAGAAGAGGGATTATATGATATCAGTGGTCGGTATTTTCAGAATATTTTCCCAACAAATGATCACTATATAGTCGATATACAGAGTGGGTCATGTATATGGATACACCTAAATAAATTGGAAATGGTTGGTGATATCAACTTCCTGCTTTTTTGCGGCGCATTACCATTTTGAAGTCGGCCATTTTGGATCCAACTGTATTTTTTCCAATGTAACACATCAAACTTATTGAGAATTTCACAATAAAAACAATGTTGTGTTTGGTATTAATGTAACTTTATTCTTTCATGAGTTATTTACAAGTTTCTCTTTGTTTACAGCCATTGACATGTCGCAGAGGTTAACACGTGAGGAGCGGATAGAAATTGTGTTGATGTCTGGTGAACGCAGTACCCGGGTCATTGCAGCAAATTTCAATGCCAGACACCCTATGCAAGAAAATTGTCACCATTCCCATTTTAAACAGGTGTATCCATGTAAATGGCCCACCCAAAAAAGTTTGCCTCATCAATGAACATAATGTTCTGTGTAAACTGAGGGTCCTGTTCCAATTTTTGTTTTGCCCATTCTGCAAATTCAGCGCTCCGATCTGGGTCATCCTCGTTGAGATGCTGCAGCAGCTGGATTTTGTAAAGGTGCCATTTGTGAGTAGCTAATATCCACCAAAGGGATGTTCGACTGATGCCAGATCAGCACGCTGAATTTGCAGAATGGGCAAAACAAATGTTGGAACAGGACCATCAGTTTACACAGAACATCATGTTCAGTGATGAGGCAAACTTTTTTGGATGAGCCATTTATATGGATACACCTAAATAAAATGGGAATGGTGACAATTTTCTTGCATAGGGTGTCTTGCATTGAAATCTGCTGCAATGACCCGGTTACTGCATTCACCAGACATCAACACAATTTCTATCTGCTCCTCACGTGTTAACCTCTGCGACATGTCAATGGCTTAGAGAAACTTGGAAATATCAGTGAAAAGAATAAAGTTATGTTAAAACCAAGCACATCATTGTTTTTCTTGTGAATTTCTCAATAAGTTTAATGTGTCACAAGACCCTCTTCCCATTGGAAAAAATAAGGTTGGATCCAAAATGTCCAACTTCAAAATGGCCACCATGGTCACCACCCATCTTGAAAAGTTTCCCCCCCCTCCAATATACTAATGTGCCACAAACAAGAAGTTGATATCACCAAGAATTCCCATTTTATTTAGGTGTATCCATATACATGGCCCACCCTGTATAAGTAAATTATAGTTCTCAGACCATAATCATAGTAAATTATACAGTAGATAAGGCTGAATTGATATGACAATGAGCCACTATGTTGAATTGAATTGTCTTTTTTTTTGTAAATAACCAGGCAAACAAAAAATTGCATGAACATATTTTATTACCATTAAGAGACCAAAGGCATCCAGAAGAGAAAGAAAAAAGCTAAAATTACCATACGGCCCAAATCCATCAATATTTATAATCTATGGTTACGGTACATATTACTATTCTGCCTATGTATGCTATGAGGTAGCTAACCCTTGTAAGATTCTGAGTAATCATTAGGAATATTCAGTTCAGTCCTATGAGTCAGTATGTGTAAAGCCCATTAATACTTCTTGAGACATTGTCTCAGTATTTTAAGCTGTCCTCAAATTTACAGAATGCTCCCTTGAAATTTCCACATAGAATTAGTTTCCATTAATTTGCTAAAGAATATTGGTTCTATCATACAATAAACAGCCTACTCTCAAGAGCTATTGAAAGTTGTCTTTTGTGATAGCGAACTATGAATCCCCTGCATAAAAGCAGAATTAGATGCTATAAAGCAGGCTTCTTGCAGACACCACAGGATGGAGCTAGGGAGCTTTCTGCATACTGTTCGTACAATAATAAACCAGTATAGTTCCCCCAATGATGGCTGCAGGAAGAATTTTACATTTTGAGGTCTTATGAAACTAAATAGGTTTTGTCTCATATGGATTCATAACCTGCATTGCGCGAACAGAATGGGTAGGAGACAGAAAATAGAAGCAAAGTTCAAAGCCATATTCTTTCCAGAAGACAATGGTGTGCATTTTATCTTTAGTCTTTCCAAAAGCTTCTAACACGTGCTGCTGTGATGAGATGCTATAGAAGAAAAGAAAAAAACATAATTTGGTTATTAGTAGAGTTGAGCAAACTTTTCAAAATTCAGTTCCGATTTCGATCGGTGACCAATATTGTTTTTGCAATATTTGCTGAACACAGCAGAACATCAATGGAGTCAGTGGGAGTAGAAATGACCGAATATGTTCGGGATCGATCGTCAAACATAAATTCGGCACGAATAGGGTACCAATAGGGGACGAATATGGCAAATTCAGATGCGGTGACCGATTCTGAACATATTCGCTCAACTCTGGTTATTAGGCTTATTAGGATTTTTGATGAATGAGTTCATTGTATGTAACTTGCAAGTAACATGCTACTTTTTAGAATTTTTTTTTTTTTCTTTTTATTAGAAAAATTGTTGTTTAAAGGAGTATAAATTAAAACAGTACCTATCAGGCACATGGCAAATGCGATGAAGTCTTAAAAATGTACAATTCTTTTTCAGCTCTGCTATATGAGTATATGAATATAATGGAGAAAATTGATATTGTCTTTGTAACCTACATACATATCTAATATATTCCATTACTTCGTAGATCATAACTTACCTTTTTTATGCCATGAACTGAGATCATGAGCTGGAGTCCTAAAAAGAGAGTACCATTTAGACATTACTAATACATTAACTGCATACCAATGATATAGAGGCTTACATGACTATTTTTGGTGGAGTCATGAAACCACTAGGCTTGACTAGATGAAACCCAGGTTAAGGATGTGCATACACCCTCAATAGCTGTCTGGAGATAGCTGACTGGTATCTCAGGAGTCAACTTCTCTCCTGGAATCTAAATGCTGGGCTCCTTGCAAAAAAAGCTATTACACATTGTAAGGTAAAAGCTCATACAGCTGAAGAATTAAATCAGATAGAAAGAGCACGAAAATTGCAAACTTGCTTATTTTTATGCTATCTAACTAATTCAAGAAATTGAATAACATCTAAAAATAAGTGAGATACCAAGTTCTCTAACCGATTGCCCTTAAAGGTATACAGTGAAGACACTACTGTATAATAACAATGATCTCCAAACTCGTACTCTCCAGCTCTTGCAAAATTACAGGATGGCTGTCAGGTCATCCTGAAAGTAATATTTCTGAAACAACTGTAGGCAACTTCTACCAAATGTTGAGTGATGCCAGTACTACGCTTACTTGATGTCATGACCATCTAGGAGACGTTTGTAGGTTGCAATCTCCATCTCCAGGTGAGTCTTCTGATCCATGAGAAGTTGATATTCATGATTTTGCCGTTCTAAGTCAGATCGAATCTTGGCTAGTTGGCTTTCAATGTTATTAATCATCCCTTGTAACTGGGCAAGCTGGGAACTAAATGCGGCTTCAGTTTCTGCTAAAGTGCACTCTAGAGCTGATTTCTAAAATGACAGAAAAAATACTGTATGAAATGAATTTTAAAAATTCACAAAAGACTTAGCAGAAAATAAACATGAAGATGTTGACATTAGTGTAATTAAGTCATCGATCCATGTCAAATGATATGACTTATTGCAACAATTCCTTTCCATATGGCTTGTTATTGCCTGAGGATGATATATAATATATGGCAAACCCCTTTTTCAGCCAGAGTGCAGGTCAAGAATCTTTGCCTGGTCACTTCTTAAATGACCAGTCCCTCATTTGAATAGCTGGCATGTAATTCTGTATGGCTGAGTAAAATGTATGCCCCTTAAGACCATGCATATGCCTAACTAATGATGAACCCATCTATGATCATACCAAGCTGAGTTGACTTTCCAGTTCAATTTCCAAGGTCTGTGCAGAGCGTTTCAGGTCGATGAGTTCATTATTAACAGACTGAAGTTGTGCTGCCCCTGAAGACATCTCTTGGTTCAGCTCTGCCGTCTGCAATGAGAAAAAGAGACGTAAGGGTCCATTTACTTCTCAGGTTAAGCAGCACTTCTAAAATATAATTTAGACCTTAGTCAGTAGCTATCCTTGGGATCACCAGTGTTTGCTAAATATATTTTGGGATGACATCACCCTACATAGTATCTACAGACTTGTTAAAACTTATGATGACATCGCAATACATGGTATCCATAGACTGGCACTGCTGATACCCCTTCTGTCCCTGTCACTGCACCATTGATATCTAGAATGAATTATACTTACCCTGTTTAGGAAAATGCTCTCCACCTCCCTTAAATTTCGCTCCATCAGGTTCTCATATTCGTCTCTAACTCCAGACAGGGCTCTGTTCAGATCTACAGCTGGAGCAGCATTAAGTTCCACATTGACTCTGGCTCCCAGTTGTGATTGCAAAGAATTGATCTCCTTGAATGAGAAAATTGCCTATTTTAGTAAGACACGCTTAATTCACACATCTGTATTTGAAGGTCTGTATATAGACTGCAATGCCATGAATGTCCCCAATTCTCCTGACCTGAACTGACAGTCTCATACATTATATGCCTATGACTGTGTTAGTTAAGGGCAAGAGACCCACATTCGCTCCAAGCTCTGTGATCCGTACACAAACAATATAACATAGAAATGTGAGCTCAACCTAAAGTACTGTATAATAAACATAATTATAAGTGGAAAGGTCTGGTAGTTAAAATAATTCTTTGAACTGCAGCAATTATATGTGCATTTGATCCACCAAATATTTATGGGTTGTGCATGGACCTGATGACCAGAACGGTAACGACTGCTACAAGATGGATGAACTAAGCTAATAATTTGCAGGAAAGTGAAGACCATATCTTTGGTGGAGTTTCTGTTATTTACGTGAGCAGAGGCTACTTGATTTAGAAATGCTGTACTAAAATATATATGAGATTCCAATAATATGCCCTCTTAATAGTTATTTCATGATTCAGTCCCTAGTGTTGGTGGCTTAAAATAATCTCTTATGTAGATGACTAGTCAGGCTATGATGTCAAAATTGAGTGGACTCATAAGCTGCATTGGGGTTAGAAGATACTCACAGATCTCTGTAATATTTGTGGTGTGGACCTTTTGGTCAAGCTATCACTTTTCCCTGTCAGGGAAGTCTGACTGTTTCAAAGTCAAACATTGGAGAAAATAATGATTTTATATGTTGGATTTCAACACGTCAATTCATTAGTTCAACAAATTTGTCTGCCTGTGACTTCCTTATTTCCCTCAGCACCTGTATGACCATGCATGTTTAATGTTTGAGATCATTAATTCGTAAGAAGCCAACAAAACACCACTGATTACTGGCAGGACAATAGACTGAGAATTTAGTGGCACAATTACCTCATCATGTCTGCTCTTAAGTTGAATAAGTTCTTCTTGGAGGCAATGAATTTCTGATTCCAAATTTCTTCTTTGCATGTTCAGCTCCTCAAGCGCTCTTTGAAGCTCTGCAACATCTGCCTCAACATTGCTCCTCAAGTTGCGTTCCATTTCATACCTTTGTAGACATAAAAAATGCAGTGATAAATATATTTAATAATGTTGTAATATGGAGTTCTACTGTCAAATATGATGAATTTGGCTTTTACTATGACTTAAATGCAATACTTACTTGTTTCTAAAGTCATCTGCTGCCAACTGTGCATTGTCTATCTGCAATATAATCCTGGCATTCTCCACAGCAGCCGAGGAAACCTTGAATGAACATAAATGAATAATTGATATACTATAGCACACATTTTGCATCAAGAATAGTATACATGTGAGTGACTTCATTGTAATCATACCTGATTCTGAAGCTCCCTGGTGGTCCTAAAGTAGTTGCTGGAGTCAGGCAAAGAGCTGGGCGCATTGCTTGCATACCATTCACAGATTTTCCTTTCCAGTTGAGCATTCTCTTGTTCTAGGGAGCGCACCTTATCCAGATAAGATGATAATCTACTATTGAGGTGTTGTAAGGTTTCCTTCTCATTAATATCAAGCAGCCCAGAGTTTTTCCATCCATGGTGACTTCCTGAGCTTTTGATATGGCTTCCATGACTGTGGGTGTTATGATTGTGGTGGCCAGATGATGAATGGGCAGAAAAAGTGAGTTTTGAGCTTCCATGAGCAATGGGAACTTTGCAGTGACCACCATAATGAGAAATGGAGGAACTCTTCTGTTGGATCTTATGGATGCCTCCATGGTGTGAAGAGATGTAGCTAGAAGCTTTAGGATAATGGCAGATCCCCATGAGAGATTTGGAGGAGGAATGGCTGATCCCGTGGCTCATGATTGCTTCAGGTTGTTCTGGACAAAACTCAGGAAATGGATACATCTCGTTTTCTCTGTCAGGCTTTTATATGTAGAAGAAATCATTAAATGTCGTCATTTATTGGGCTTCACTTGATTCATCATGGTGTGGCAAATCTAAAGAAGCGTTATCAACAAATAAATTCAGCTTAGGGATTAGTGAGCAATGTGGTTCTGAGTTGGAGAAGCTTATTAACTTAACATTACAGGACATTGCAAACACTCTAATGGAGAGTCACTCTTGTATTTGAGCAATTCAAAGATATAAAATGAAGTTTATTGAAGCTGAACAATGAGAAAGGATACAATTGAACACAAGCATATTAATATACTGTACAAAAGGTGGCCCAATAGACCCTTCAGGATAGTAGTAATCCACACTTTGCCTAAGGGCAATTAAGAGACTGGACCCCACACATTTGCTTGACCACTCTGCTTAAAGCACACATGTTGAGTTGGAATGATAATCTTCACAGATACCATGGTCACATTTGTTAATAGGCAGCAGTAGTGCTCAGCTATGGTGTTCATGCTTCCATACATCGGATTACATAATTTTAAACGCAATCCTTGGAAAGTAGTTGCATGCAGGTTCCTAGCCTGAAACTTATTTTCTGAAGGTCTTTGAAGAAACTTCACTTTATCGGATGTATTCCCCATTGTTGTTGTAATTGAGCTTTAGGACAATTTGTTAAGGGACAGGAAACTGTGTTTCTGCACAAATAACGTGAGAGTTGTCCATTAAAGAGATAACCTTTCTTCTTCTTGTCCATTCCCACCATTGTGCAATATTTATTGACCAATTCATTTAAGACTGGCATTTTGAAAGCCATTGTTAAAGGGGTCGTCTACTGCTGGACAACCTAAGTTTAATCAATTCAGGACAGCAAATAAAATAAAAACAGCCCTGCTATGCCTGCTATGTGTAACACAAGCAATCAGAAGATCGCAGCTTTAAGGCTATGTGCGCATGTTGCGGATTTTGCTTGCAGAAATTTCTGCACGGTTTCTGCATCTCTTGGCAGAAAACGCAGTGGAAATTCCACGCGTTTTTTATGCGGATTTTATGCAGTTTTGCATGTGGATCTGTATGAGGGTCTGTTTGTGGATTTGTTAGCTAAATATAGAAATAGTATTTAAAAAAACATGTGATGTCATTTCCTTGTCCAACCTCCATTGTTGATGTGCTTCAACCAAGATGGGCCCTATTCTATATTCTTGGCCAACACACTCTTCCGCCTTCTGACATAATTTCCTTTGACAAATCTGCTACGTTTTTGGCACCAAATCCGCATCTAATCCACACCAGTTCTGCAGTAAATCCGCAGCAAATTTGTAAACCTTTTTACTCCTGCATTTATACTGCAGATTTGAGTGACACAATGAAAGTCAATGGGTGGAAAACGCTGCAGGTCCGCAAAAAGAATTGACATGCTGTGGAAAATAAAACACTGCGAATAAGGATGGAAATTTCTGCATCATGTGCACAACACTTCAGGATTGTCAATGATTAACCCTGCTTTAGTAATCCTTTGCGTTTTTGGTGCATTTCCGCGCAGAAAAAACCACTACGGAAGCGCAACAAATCCACATTGTGTGCACATAGCCTTAGTATCCTGAGGAAACAATTGAAGCAAGTAAAAAGTCAGAAAAAAGTTTAAAATTTAAAAAAAAATATATAAAATCCTAAATCACCCCTTTTTGCCACATTCAAACTAATACAATTTAAAAAATACACATAGAATCATAGAATCATAGAATCGTAGAGTTGGAAGGGACCTCCTGGGCCATCTGGTCCAACCCCCTGCTCAAAGCAGGATTCGCTAAATCATCCCAGTTAGATGTCTGTCCAGCCTCTGTTTGAAGACTTCCATTGAAGGAGAACTCACCACTTCTCGTGGCAGCCTGTTCCACTCATTGATCACTCTAACTGTCAAAAAGTTTTTTCTAATATCTAATCTGTGTCTCCTCCCATTCAGCTTCATCCCATTGCTTCTAGTCTTTCCTTGTGCAAATGAGAATAAAGTTGATCCTTCTACAATGTGACAGCCCTTTAGATATTTGTAGACAGCTATTAAGTCTCCTCTCAGTCTTCTCTTTTGCAAACTAAACATTCCCAAATCCTGCAACCTTTCCTCATAAGACAGGGTTTGCAGACCGGTCACCATTCTGGTCGCTCTTTTCTGAACTTGCTCCAGTTTGTTGATGTCTTTTTTAAAATGTGGTGCCCAAAATTGGACACAATATTCCAGATGAGGTCTGACCAAAGAGGAGTAGAGGGAAATAATTACTTCACGTGATCTAGACTGTATGCTTCTGTTAATACATCCTAGAATTGCATTTGCCTTTTTTGCTGCTGCATCACACTGTTGACTCATATTCAGTCTGTGATCTATTAGTATACCCAAGTCTTTTTCACATGTGCTGTCACTTAGCCCTATTCCTCCCATTCTATATATGCTTTTTTCATTTTTATTGCCCAGATGTAGTACTTTGCATTTCTCCCTGTTAAAAACCATTCTGTTAGTTGCTGCCCACTTCTCCAGTTTATTTAAATCTTTTTGAATCCTCTCTCTCTCTTCTCTAGTATTAGCTATCCCTCCTAGCTTTGTGTCATCAGCAAATTTAATCAGTTTACCCTCAATTCCTTCATCTAAATCGTTGATAAAGATGTTGAACAATACAGGGCCCAGGACAGAGCCCTGTGGTACCCCACTTGAGACATTCTTCCAACTGGATGTGCAGCCATTTACGACCACTCTTTGGGTCCGATCACTAAGCCAGTTATGAATCCACCTAACAGTTGCCTTGTCCATTCCATACTTAGTCATTTTTTCAATAAGGATTGTATGAGAGACTTTGTCAAATGCTTTGCTGAAGTCAAGATATACTATATCTACAGCATTTCCTTGATCCACCCAATCAGTAATACCATCATAGAAGGAAATTAAATTAGTCTGACATGACTTATTAGTTACAAACCCATGCTGACTCTGTTTAATCACTTCATTCTTATTCAGGTATTGACATACATGTTGTTTAATAATTTGTTCAAAGATCTTTCCTGGTATAGAAGTCAGACTCACCGGCCTATAGTTGCCTGGGTCCACCTTCTTCCCCTTTTTGAAGATAGGAACAACATTTGCTCTTCTCCAGTCTTCTGGCACTTCTCCTGTTCTCCAAGAATTTTCAAAGATTATGGAGAGGGGTTCAAAAATTTCTTCTGCTATCTCCTTCAGTACTCTGGGGTGTAATTCATCTGGACCTGGAGACTTGAATACATTTAGGTTAGCTAAGTGTTTCCTCACTATCATTCTGTTTATAGATATCCTGGATTCTTCTATTCCCTTAATAGGACAGTGAATAACAGTTGATGTTACATTTCCTTTCTGAGAGAAAACAGATGCAAAATAGGAATTTAAAAGTTCAGCCTTCTCAACATCCTGTCTTACCATT
This sequence comes from Dendrobates tinctorius, assembly GCF_039654945.1. Lineage (NCBI taxonomy): Eukaryota > Metazoa > Chordata > Amphibia > Anura > Dendrobatidae > Dendrobates > Dendrobates tinctorius. Next base: position 29,266,885 of record NW_027361700.1, read on the forward strand.
TCATCATTTTCATCCTGTAAAAATCCTATAGCATCTTTGACTTTTCTTTTACTTTTGACATATCCCCAAAATCCTTTATTATTGCTTTTGACATCTCTTGCAAGCCTCAATTCATTTTCAGCTTTAGATAATCTGATTTGTGCCTTGCAGGTTCTGCAGACAGCATTATATTCTTCTTTAGATATGCCTCCTTCTTTCCATTTTATAAACATTTTTTGCTTCCTTTTTAGCATGTGCTTAAGTTCTGTGTTCATCCATCCTGGTTTCCTTAAATGCTTCCTATTCTTCCCTCTTTTCGGAATTGTTAACAACTGTGCTTTGAGAATTTCATTTTTCAAGATTTCCCATCCTTCCTGGACATTTTTGTCTTTAAGGATATCCAGCCATTGGATCCCTCCAATTCTCTTTCTGAATCCCTTAAAATCTGCCTTTCTGAAATCTAACCTTGACGTCTGAGTCTTCACAGGTCTTCCGCCTCTAGTTATCCAAAATTCTAAAATAGCATGGTCGCTACCTCCTAGGGTCCCAGCCACTTTTACCTCCTCAACCATTTCCTCCCTGTTTATAAGGATTAGATCCAAGGTAGCAGTTCCCCTTGTTTTCTCCTTTACCTTTTGGAAGATAAAGTTGTCAGCAAGAGAGGATAAGAATTTCCTTGACCTGTTAGTTTTGCCTGAGAGAGATTCCCAACAAATGTCTGGATAGTTGAAATCTCCCATGACAACTATGTCATATTTTTTGGAGAACTTGGCCATTTGATGCATAAAGAGTTCATCCATATCTTCAGCTTGCACAGGCGGCCTGTAGTAAATGCCTACAATGGTGTCCTTTCCATTGTTCTGTCCTTGTATTCTTACCCAAACAGTTTCCACAGAACTCCCAGTCTCTGAAGCTTCAATCTCTGTGCAGATATACGCATTTCTAACATACAATGCGACACCCCCTCCTCGTTTATCAAGTCTGTTTCTTGCAAATAAGTTGTATCCTTCTAGTCTTGTATTCCAATCATGTGTATTGTCCCACCAAGTTTCAGTGATTCCAATGACATCATATTTCTTTTCCTGTGTTAGTAGTTCCAATTCTCCTTGTTTGTTGCCCATGCTTTGTGCATTAGTATAGAAACATTTTAGTTTGTGATTGGTTTCTCTTTCTCCAATATTTTTTTTTATTAGATTCTTTCGTCTTTGTTCTTCCTTTCCACTTCTAATAGCAGAGTTCTCAGTAGCATTTGTCAGGTGTATGGCTTTTTCTGGTCTTTTGCTTCCCTTCCCATGTTGTTCTAGTTTAAAGCTCTCCTTACAAGTGTAGCAAGGCGACTTCCAAATACCTGCTTTCCAGTCTTCGTAAGGTGCACCCCATCTCTAGCAAGTAGTCCATCGTATAAGTAGTTCACTCCGTGATCCAGAAATCCAAATCGTTGCTGACGGCACCATCGACGTAGCCAGTTGTTCACCTGCAGAATCTTATTCCACCTCCTTGTTCCATGGCCATCCACTGGGAGGATGGAAGAGAAGACCACCTGCGCTCCCAGTTCTTTCACTTTCTTGCCTAAGTCTTCAAAGTCTCTGCAGATGGTTTCCAGGTCGTTTCTTGCGGTGTCATTTGTCCCCACATGTAGTAGCAGGAATGGGTAGTCATCTGTAGGTCTGAAGAGTCCTGATATCCTGTCAGACACATCTTTAATTTTTGCACCTGGAAGACAGCACATTTCTCTTGAAGTTATATCCGGTCTGCAGATAGCGGCCTCTGTTCCTCTCAACAGGGAATCCCCCATGACCACCACTCTCCGTTTCTTCTTCACAACATTTTTCTTTCTCCATCCAGGAGGACTCTGAAGGCGTACAAGGTTGCTGTTTGTTGGCAAAGTCTTATCCTGATGTATTTCTTCATCGTTTTCCTGCGTGAGAGCCTGGTACTGGTTTCTGAGCAGTATGGGTGCTGACTGCCTCCTGATCCTCCTGCTTCTCTGGGTCACATGTCTCCAATCCTCTGTTTCTTCAGGTGCACTTCGAATTTCTTCTCTTTCTGTAACATGAAGAGATAATTCTGCTCTGTCCAAGAACTCTTCACCTTCCTTAATGATCTTCAACGTAGCTAATCTCTCTTCGAGATTTTGCAACTTTTCCTCCAACAGGGTCACAAGCTTGCATTTGTGGCATGTGAAGTTTGGCTTTTCAACTGGTAAATCTGTGAACATGTAGCAAGAAATGCAGCTCACCAAATGGCTCCTGGCCTCTTCCATCTTGAGATTTCTTAAAAAGATGAAAGATGAGCCAAAATTCGCGGTTTCTCCGATTTCCTCTTTTCAGCTGCAACGGCCAAAACCCAGTGATCGTTGAGCTCGCGGAGACTCTTCACTTATCCCTGTAGGCACTGGGAATATGCAAATGATCTCCTCAAGACTCTTCCCCTGGTTTCGCCGATTTCCTCTTTTCAGCTGCAACGGCCAAAACCCAGTGATCGTTGAGCTCGCGGAGACTCTTCACTTATCCCAGAAGGCACTGGGAATATGCAAATGATCTCCTCAAGACTCTTCCCCTGGTTTCTCCGATTTCCTCTTTTCAGCTGCAACGGCCAAAACCCAGTGATCGTTCAGCTCGCGGAGACTCTTCACTTATCCCAGAAGGCACTGGGAATATGCAAATGATCTCCTCAAGACTCTTCCCCTGGTTTCTCCGATTTCCTCTTTTCAGCTGCAACGGCCAAAACCCAGTGATCGTTGAGCTCGCGGAGACTCTTCACTTATCCCAGAAGGCACTGGGAATATGCAAATGATCTCCTCAAGACTCTTCCCCTGGTTTCTCCGATTTCCTCTTTTCAGCTGCAACGGCCAAAACCCAGTGATCGTTGAGCTCGCGGAGACTCTTCACTTATCCCTGTAGGCACTGGGAATATGCAAATGATCTCCTCAAGACTCTTCCCCTGGTTTACATATTTGGTATCGCTGCATTCAGAAACGCCCGATCTATCAAAATATTTAAAAAATTATCTGATTGGTAAATGGTGTAACGATAAAAAATTCAAACTGCCAGAATTACGTTTTTTTTCACAACACTTCAAATTTTTTTTCCATTTTCCAGTACACGATATGGTAAAATCAATGGTGTTGATCAAACGTTAAACTTGTCCCTCCCTCACATGACCATATTGATGGAAAAATAACAAAGTTATGGCTCTGGGTAGAAGTGGAGCAAAAAATGGAAAGCAAAAGCGGGAATACTCCTTGGTCCTTAAGGGGTTAATGGATTAACTAAAATTTTATGTTTTCATATATACTGGAAGCTGGATCCTTTACCATTTTTGAACATTTATTGCTGTACCTTGTTTTGCTTAATTGCTGTAAGCTCCAGACAATTCACAGTCACGCATCGGTTAGTCAAACAACTAAGTATACACTCCTACACGCTCCCATAATCCCTCTTACCACTCTGCTCCGGCGTTAGTAAATGACAGTATAGGAATAAATGAAATGCAGACCTAGGGATGCATCTGTCGTGCAGAAAAGTTTTACTATCACTGATGTCGACATATAGGGGTGGGTGGGATTATTGGTGTGGGTAAAGGAGCATATTACTTTTGAATTACATATGCTTGACTAGCCTGTGCTTGACTGTGAATTGTCTAGATCTTATAGTAAGAAAATGGCAGAAGGCACAACAATAAACATTACATACAGTTGCTTCTCAAAAAATTAGAATATCATCACAAAGTTAATTTATTTCAATTCTTCAGTACAAAGAGTGAACATTAAATATTATATCGAGTCATTACAAAGAGAGTGATCTATTTCAAGTGTATATTTCTGTTAATGTTGATGATTATGGCTTACAGCCAATGAAAACCCAAAAGTCATTATCTCAGTAAATTAGAAAAAATAATAAAAAACACCTGCAAAGGCCTCCTAAGGCTAAGGCTAAGTGCACACGTACCGGAACTCTCGCGGAAATTACCACGAGAATTCCGGAATTCCAGTCCGCGGGAAAATCGCATTTTAAATTCCTGCGATTTTCCCGTGGAAAAACTAGCATTTTGCAAGCGTATTTAGCTTGCAAAATGCTAGCGTTTTCCAAGCGATCTGGAGCATCGCTTGGAGAACTGATTGACAGGTTGGTCACACTCGTCAAACATATTGTTTGACGAGTGTGACCAACTTTTTACTACTGAGGCCGCCTATGCAGCATCAGTAGTAAAAGATAGAATGTAAAAAAAAATAAAAAATAGTGTTATTTTCACCCTCCGACGTCCCGCGCATCCTTTCCCAGTAATCCTTTGCGAAAATGCCCGCGATGACGTCAGTTCTCGCGGGATTGCGACGTCTCGCGGTAATTCGCGATGACGTCGCGTGAATGACCGCGAGACTTCGCGATCCCGCGAGAAGGGACGTCATCGCGAGCATTTTCGCAAAGGACTACTGGGAACGAGAGCGTGAAGAGAAGCGGGAAGGCTGCGCGGGACGTCGGAGGGTGAGAATAACAATATTTTTTATTTTTAAATTCTATTTTTTACAGGGATATGGTACCCAAAGCCCGGAGGACAGTCTCCTCTCCTCCGGACCGTGGGTACCATCCGCAATTGTTCTGCTTACTTTCCGCATGGTGTGCACAGCCACATGCGGGAAATAAGCGGAACAATGCATTCCTATGGGTGCGGGATCGCCGCGATTCCGCAAATTAATGACCATGCTGCGGTTTTTACCGCGAAGCGATTCCGCCGCGGTAAAAACCGCAGCATTAGCACAGTAATAGTGTAGGCCAGACAGGATTTTTTACATTTTTATTCCAGGATATTTGTTTTGTGTTTTGCTTTTGGTTTTCTCTGTGTAAAGGTCATGTGTTCATATGCAATTACATTTTGCATGCACATTAATTTACTTTTTCTGCTCAGACCCAGTTTCTCATTTGTTTCATTGTGCATTCTGTGCATATAAGGGTGTGACCACCCTGCTTCTGAGTTGGAAAATCCATCCTGTCTGGCCTACACTATTACTGGTGGTTCAGTCCCTCTGTCCTTGTTCACATTTACATCACTTGACAAGTGGAAAGGTTTTAAATACAAGAGTTAGGACTGTCCCACAAGGGTTGCCGTGACGTGGCGGGATGGCTTCTACATTATTTTGATCAAAATTATGTTAACTAAATACCCTTATTATTACTATTATTACTACCTTCATGCAATTTTTGCAATATATATATTTTTTTACTTTTTAATTCCAGGATATTTGTTTTGTGTTTTGTTTTTGGTTTTCTAAGTGCACACGTTGCAGAAAATTTATGCACATAAACCTGAATCCCTTCCCAGAAACCGCACCTATTTTTCCACGGCGGTTTTTGCGTGTTTTTTGCGCGGTTTTGATGCGTTTTTGATGCGTTTTTTACCGCAGCGGTTTCTAAACGCATGGGAGAAGCCAAAACCGCGGAAAAATCCGCAAAATTAATGAGCATGCTGCGTTTTTTACCGCGATGCGTTTTTTTCGCGGTAAAGAACGCATCAATGTGCACAAAAAGTGCAAAATGCATAGAAATGACTGTGCAGCTTACTTTTAGCGGTTTTATAGCGGGTTTTATAGTGAAAACCGCGGTAAAAACCGCTAAAAAACGCTGTGTTTGAACACAGCCTTAGTGTTTAAAAATGTGCCTTAGTCTGTTTCAGTAGGCTCCACAATCAAGGGGAAAACTGATGACTTGACAGATGTCCAGAAGGCAGTCATTGACACACTCCACAAGGAGGGTAAGACACAAAAGGTCATTACTAAAGAAGCTGGCTGTTCAGAGTGCTGTATCCAAGCATATTAATGGAAAGTTGAGTGAAAGGAAAAAGTGTGGTAGAAAAAGGTGCACAAGCAACCGGGATAACCACAGCCTTGAAATGATTGTTAAAAGGCCATTCAAAAATGTGAGGGAGATTCACAAGAAGTGGACTGCTGCTGGAGTCATTTCTTCAAGAATCGCCACACACAGGCCTATCCAGGACATGTGCTACAAGTGTCGCATTCCTTGTGTCAAGCCACTCCTGACCAATATGTAATGCCAGAAGCGTCTTACCTGGGCCAAGCAGAAAAATAACAGGACTGTTGCTCAATGGTCCAAGGTGTTGTTTTCAAATGAAAGTAGATTTTGCATTTCATTTGGAAATCAAGGTCCCAAAGTCTGGAGGAAGAGTGGAGAGACACACAATCCAAGCTGCTTGAGGTCTAGTTTGAAGTTTCCACAATCAGTGATGGTTTGGGGAGCCATGTCATCTGCTGGTGTAGGTCCACTGTGTTTTATGAAGACCAAAGTCAGCGCAGCTGTTTACCAGGAAATTTTAGAGCACTTCATGATTCCCTCTGTCGACAAGCTTTGTGGAAATGAAAATTTCATTCTCCGACAGGACTTGGCACCTGTCCACACTGCCAAAAGTACCAATACCTGGTTTAAAAACAACAGTATCACTGTGCTTGATTGGCCAGCAAACTTACCTGACCTTAACCATTATGGGGTACTGTCAAGAGGAAGATGAGAGACACCAGACCCAACAATGCAGATGAGCTGAAGGCTGCTATCAAAGCAACTTGGGCTTCCATAACACCTCAGCAGTGCCACAGGCTGATCACCTCCATGCCACGCTGCATTAATGCAGTAATTGATGCAAAAGGAGCCCCGACCAAGTACTAAGTGTATTTACTGAACATACATTTCAGTAGGCCAACATTTCGGATTTAAAAATCATTTGTCAATCTAGTGTTATAAAGTATTCTAATTTACTGAGATAATGACTTTTGGGTTTTCATTGACTGTAAGCCATAATTATCAACATTAAATTAACAGAAATAAACAATTGAAATAGATCACTCTGCTTGTAATGACTCTATATAATATAGGAGTTTGTCTTTTTGTATTGAAGAACTGAAATAAATTAACTTTTTGATGACATTCTAATATTGTGAGAAGCACCTGTATATAGTATCCTATGAAAAATTGCCTAATAGATTCCCTTTAAAGTCTAAAAAAGCCCCAGTGTCTAATGTTAAAATTGTAAGATTTCTATTTTTGATTTTTAATGCAGATTATAATGTTAAAAAAGTTGTTAAAATAAAAAAACACTTTAAGACCCCCAAAATTATTTACACAATAGATAATTTTCTACTAATAGCATTGCTTTAAGGCATTTACAGTAGGTACGAACATTGTCATCCGGTGTTAGCTTTTATTTTTAACTTTAAGGGATTTTCCCAAGAACAAAAGTTAATTTTAACTAATATGTCTTAGGCTGGTTTCACATTTGCGTTTTTTAGCGCTGGAAAAAAACGCATACGTGCGCATGCGATTTTTCCCCTATATTTAACATGGGTGCGCATACCTGCGCACTTGTAAGCGCATGTATGCGATTTTCATGCGCTGCGTTTTTTTGGGGTGTGCGTTGGTATTTTCCAGACGCTGCATGTTGCATTTTTTGGCCCTTGAAAAAATCGCATGCGCACGTATGCGCACGTTTTGCGCTAAAAATGGCCATTATAGCCTATGGATGCGCATACGTGCGCACTGGCATGCGCAGGTATGCGCTTTTTTAGCGCAGCGTTTTTTGGGTGGTGTCCACTTTTTATCCTACTTAGAATCTTCTAAAGTCCAAAAAAAAAAAGGCTATATAAAGGAGGTGCCTGCCAAAACTCTGCCACTACTACACTAGACAGATTGAAGAGCAGACATTCAACCAAGAACCCATTATATCAGCGAAGAATGTGAGTATATTACATTATATGCCTGTCCTTTTAAATTATGTATGTACTAATGATTTTTATTATTTTTACATGCAGTATGTCTTCAGAATCGGAGTATTCCCCATCGCGGCAGGAATTGGCGCAAGCAGACCGTGAGGTGATTATTTTCGTGCATCTGGTAAGTATATCTGCTGCTTCTCCAAATCTCTTACGTTTTTTTCAACTTTCAGACATCGTCATCATCATCTGCGGACGGGAATAGTGAGGGCGAACAGCAGGAGCAGCGAAGCCAATTCCCGGTGGTTATACGTAATGTAAGTATCAAATGATTTGTAATGTTTTTTTTTTTTTTTTATCTTCTATTTTTACTCTTTTTTTTGTTTCTTTTTTTGTAACTTTTTAGTCAATTTAAATTTGATTATTCTAATGAATGTGTTTTGTCTAGGTTCCACAACGGGATGAAGACGTCTACCTGGATAATGAGCAGCTCATCAGCCTGGTCCAGGAGCGTTCGCCGTTGTGGGACAGCCGTGACCGGCTGTACAAGGACAATGTGGTGACACGGCGGCTATGGAATGAGGTGGCCGCAGCGTTGATGGATGGCTGGGACAGCGCCACAGCATCCGCCAAAAAGGCGTTTAGTGAGTATTTCCCTGCTCTGTATTGTGCCGCAGTGACTGTTGTCCTTGACGGCACTGTTGGGTTTCGTGCTAGGCGTATTCTAGCAGGAAACCCAACAGTGTCATCGTGGTCTACAGTGACTGCTTTGAGTGTTGTATTGCTACATTGTGCCGCAGTGACTGTTGTCCTTGACGGCACTGTTGGGTTTCGTGCTAGGCGTATTCTAGCAGGAAACCCAACAGTGTCATCGTGGTCTACAGTGACTGCTTTGAGTATTGTATTGCTACATTGTGCCGCAGTGACTGTTGTCCTTGACGGCACTGTTGGGTTTCGTGCTAGGCGTATTCTAGCAGGAAACCCAACAGTGTCATCGTGGTCTACAGTGACTGCTTTGAGTATTGTATTGCTACATTGTGCCGCAGTGACTGTTGTCCTTGACGGCACTGTTGGGTTTCGTGCTAGGCGTATTCTAGCAGGAAACCCAACAGTGTCATCGTGGTCTACAGTGACTGCTTTGAGTATTGTATTGCTACATTGTGCCGCAGTGACTGTTGTCCTTGACGGCACTGTTGGGTTTCGTGCTAGGCGTATTCTAGCAGGAAACCCAACAGTGTCATCGGGGTCTACAGTGACTGCTTTGAGTATTGTATTGCTACATTGTGCCGCAGTGACTGTTGTCCTTGACGGCACTGTTGGGTTTCGTGCTAGGCGTATTCTAGCAGGAAACCCAACAGTGTCATCGTGGTCTACAGTGACTGCTTTGAGTATTGTATTGCTACATTGTGCCGCAGTGACTGTTGTCCTTGACGGCACTGTTGGGTTTCGTGCTAGGCGTATTCTAGCAGGAAACCCAACAGTGTCATCGTGGTCTACAGTGACTGCTTTGAGTATTGTATTGCTACATTGTGCCGCAGTGACTGTTGTCCTTGACGGCACTGTTGGGTTTCGTGCTAGGCGTATTCTAGCAGGAAACCCAACAGTGTCATCGTGGTCTACAGTGACTGCTTTGAGTATTGTATTGCTACATTGTGCCGCAGTGACTGTTGTCCTTGACGGCACTGTTGGGTTTCGTGCTAGGTGTATTCTAGCAGGAAACCCAACAGTGTCATCGGGGTGTACAGTGACTGCTTTGAGTATTGTATTGCTAAATTGTGAAGCAGTGACTGTTGTCTTTGACGGCACTGTTTTTTTTTATCAACAGTGGACAAAGTCCGAACACGTTGGCGTTCGATCAAGGACCGCTTCAACAGTGATGTTCGTGCTGAGGGCCAGGTTCGCAGTGGATCTGCGTCAAGGACCAGAACTAGATACCGTCACTATCACGCGTTGCAGTTCCTAAGACCGGTCCTTGCCACAAGATCGTAAGTATTATACATTTTGGGTTTTTATTTTTATTAATCTGTGTTTTTCTAATCCACAGCTGATGCTTCTTGTAAAGGCATGGTAGTAATGATTTTCCTTTCTTCCACAGCACCTGGAGCAGCACCCTGCAACCTGGCCCTGGAGCGGTCCTTCCTCGGACGTCCTCTGACCCGTCCCAGCCATCCGACAGCCAGGAAGCACCTTGCAGGTCCCACACACACACAGCTGGTGACCAGGAAGCTGGGCCATCAGGTGTTCCCCTGTCCCAGGTCTCTGCCACTGGTTATGCGGGCACTACCCGCCAGCGGCAGAGGGCCTTGGACAGGAATGTCTTGCCCGAGTTTATGCATTTGAGCGAGACATTTAATTCCAGCCTCAAGTCACTGTCCGACAGAGTTGAAAGCGGTTTTGCACTGATGGAACGTGGTTTTAACCACTTTGAACACCGCTTCAATTCTGTAGAACAGCGCCTTGACCGTCTGGAGGCCGACCTCAACAGACCAGCACACCATTTTTTTAGTAAGATTGAAAAGGGCATGGCGGAACACCTTAGTCCTGATCAACAGCTGAATGTGCTGCAGGCCTGCAACAATGCTTTCTTGCAGGCTATGCAGCATAATCGGTACGGTCAGCAGTCAGTGGTGTCCTTTCCACCTGTGCCACCATTGACTCGCTTCACCTCACTACCGACTTGTGCTGCATACCACTGCACGGACACCTCTCTTCAAAGGCTGGACACCCACCGTTACACCACCACAAGTCTGAGTGCAGCTGGTCACTTCACCGACACCACCATGGCAAGCGCTGCTCCTGTCTGGAGCACCACCGCCAATCCCATGCATGCGTGGAGCTCAGCCACCACTAGGCAAACATGGAACAGCCCTGCCGCTACAACAACATGTAGTAGCCCTGCCACCACCACTCTGCAAACCTGGGCCATCACTGCCGCCACCAGTCCTCCTGCAAGGACGAGCACTGACCAAGAAGAGCAGCATCAGCCACCTCAGCAGCAGCAGCCAACTCAGCAGCCGCCACCTCAGCAGCAGCAGCCACCTCAGCAGCAGCCGCCACCTCAGCAGCAGCAGCAACCACCTCAGCAGCAGCCGCCACCTCAGCAGCAGCAGCAACCACCTCAGCAGCAGCAACCACCTCAGCAGCAGCTGCCACCTCAGCAGCAGCCGCCACCTCAGCAGCAGCCGCAACCTCTGCAGCAGCAGCCGCCACCTCAGCAGCAGCAGCCATACCAGCAGACGGGGGACCTACATTCCATATTTGCCCCTACTTCAAGGCGAAATCAATCAAGGCGGGCATTGGGCCAAAGTCGGTCCAGGCACACAAGCCTACGGCGACATGCCATTACAACTAATGTAACTGAACAGATTTCCTCTCCTACAAGTGTTCCAAGTTTAATTCCCTTAACTGGACTACCTTCCCCCACAAGTTTTGTTGCCCCTTCCCCTCAAACACCGTCTTCAACTGCAAGTGTTGCATATTCCCTGCACACCCCCAAATTGAAACCATCTGCCCCCAAACGCCGTAAAAAATAATTTTTAATTTTTTTTTTTGTGATAAAAAATAAATTTACATTTGTGGTTCACCATTAATAAGTTTCATTAATGTTGTTTGCGCCGCTCACACACACTGATGGGTAAATACATGTTAAAAACCAAACCAAGGGCTAGTATAGTCATATGTGAAATAACATGGACTAGTATAGTCATTCCAAGGCCTAGTGTAATAACTCTAGTTTTACCAAATAGAATCTGGTTTCATGAAAAACAAATTGTTGAAACTTGTCTAAAAAATAAAGTTTCTTTCTAGTTTCACCACTTTGTTTTTGGTGAAACAAGATGCTAGTTGTTTAAAATGCTAGTTGTTAAAAATCGAGTTATTACAGTAGGCCTTGGTATGACTATACTAGGCCGTGGTATTTCACATATACTACTAGCCCCAAGGCCTAGTATACTCATATTTGAAATACCACGGCCTAGTATAGTCATTCCAAGGCCTAGTGTAATAACTCTAGTTTTACAAAATAGAATCTGGTTTCATGAAAAACAAACTGTTGAAACTTGTCTAAAAAATAAGTTTCTTTCTAGTTTCACCAGTTTGTTTTTGGTGAAACAAGATGCTAGTTGTTAAAAATCGAGTTATTACAGTAGGCCTTGGTATGACTATACTAGGCCGTGGTATTTCACATATTACTATACTACTAGCCCCAAGGCCTACTATACTCATATTTGAAATACCACGGCCTAGTATAGTCATTCAAAGGCCTAGTGTAATAACTTTTAATGGAGCAGATTACATTCATCCACTCAATGCTGACTTGTATTCCCCATGGACTTTCATTGGGGTTGGGTTTTGAGTGTTGTGTTTTGAGAAAATCACATACTTTGTTTTAAACTATTTGCACAATTTTATCTTGAAAAAAAATGGTTTCCTGATTCATGGCCTGCAGCTTTGCTCATTCCAATATATTTAACGCAGACTAGCAATGCTGCATTTTAACTCGTATGTGTATTTACCTGCCCAGGTGTGTGAACATAACAAAATTCAGTTATACATGGGAAGTTTTTTAATTAATCGGAGTTTAAAAAATATAGTGCACTCAGTAATGGTATCAAATAAGGATTTTTATTACCATAAACAACAACATTACACCATTTCATCTTGCCAGTGCACCCGTCCTACATCAGAAATAAAGTAGGCCGCAAATTTGTCCCTCATTTGGCCAACTTCAACGGATGACCTGAGAGTGTGCTGAGTGAATTCAGGCAATGGGTTAGGAGCATCATCGTCCAGTTCAAAGGTCGGGTGCTCTTTAGCCATCACAAAGTTATGTAGAACCACACAGGCCTTCACCACCTCATCGACTGTTTCAAGTTTAAGATTAATGGCCGTGCCCAGAATTCGCCATCTGGAAACAAGAATCCCAAAAGCACACTCGACAGTTCTTCTGGCCCTGGTCAGCCTGTAATTAAAAATTTTTTTGGTGTGGTCCAAGTCCCGGCTGGAGTAGGGTTTCAGTAAGTTTCCGCACATTTGAAAAGCCTCATCGCCAACCATTACAAAGGGCAGTGGCGGAGCTTCGGTGTGAGGAAGAGGCCGTGGCATAGGGAAATTAAATTGGTTGCCATACAACCTCCGGCCCATGTCTGAGTTTTTAAAAGCCTGCGAGTCATTACCACGGCCAAATGCTCCAATGTCCACTGCTACAAACATACATCCGGCATCCGCAATTGCAATGAGTACTATTGAAAAGTACTTTTTGTAATTATAGTACTCAGATCCCGTTCTTTGGGGTTTGATGATCCGTATGTGTTTCCCATCAACAGCTCCCAAACAGTTGGGAAAATTGCATACTGTCCAGAATTTGTCAGCAATTTCCATCCACTTTTCAGCGGTGGGCAGGGGCATAAATTCTGGGCAAAGAACATTCCAGAGAGCCCGGCAGGTGTCAGCAACAATTCCAGACAAGGTAGAGATTCCAATACGGTACTGGAAGTGTAGTGAGGATAGGGTTTCTCCAGTCGCCAGGAATCTGTGAACAGACAAAGAAGTAAAATTAATATTTATGTATATTATTTTTAAAAACTATAAAAAAAATATTAGTACATTCACGAAAACTAATTACCCAAGGTTTTGAATACTAAATTTACAAAAAAAACATCAGACCACACCCCTTTGTTTTTAAAACATACCGTAATGTCACCAGTAGCCGTTCCTCAGGAGGAATCGCACGACGGAGCTGTGTGTCCTGTCTCCGGATGGATTGTTGGACACGAGCAAGCAAATCCATGAAACTTTCGTGGGACATCCGGATATAATCAGTAAATTTCTCCGGGTTTGCACGTAGCTCGCTGTAGAGGGTGTGGTATGCCCCACGGCTCTCCCGGAGTTCAACAATCGGATGTATCCACATACGCCGCCGTCTTCGCTGCCTCTCTCTCTTCCTTTGTTCATGGCAAGCAACTGCATACGCCTGAGCCATCGCGATGTCCAAATCCAAGTTGAAGTGAAAACTCTTCCAGCGCAGATCCATGGTCATGAGAAGAATCAAGCAAATGTGAAGAATACTGTAGACAGGGTGTATATATATTAACATACCACACCCACAATGAAGTCCCATTGGTCTTGTGTGTTGTTGAATGGTTGTTTTTTCTTTTTTGTGGGGTTTTTCCAAAATCTGTAAAAAAACGCAAACGCACAAAAAACGCATACAAACGCGCAAAAACGCTGCGTTTTTTTCCTGCATGCGCATTAAAATGCTGGAAAAAAACGCAGCGTTTGTATGCATTTGTATGCGTTTTTTTAATGCGTTTTTTTGCGGGAAAAACGCGCTGCAAAAAAAAGCAAGTGTGAAACTAGCCTTAGAATAATAAAAATAAGTTCCACAATTTGAAGTGCTTAAATAAAATGTTACAATGCTGAGATAAGATTATGTGCCCCTGCTGTGTACTGTGTACTGGCTGTGTCTGATCGTGCAGGAACATGGTCTGATCATACCACAGCTCCTGGGCAGGGGAGGAAGTAAAAGAGATCAGACAGGACAGCAGGGTATCACAGCTGATTCTTTCTAAGAGGTAAAACATTCCCCTGCCTGTTTTTAAACAATCTTTTACTACAATAAAGAGTCATTTGCTGAGCAATGTGGGTTGTGTTGGAGCCAGGGAGAGACAAACCAGAATCTCTGAAAGCAGGCTGCACAGGGCTGTGTGCACCAAACTACAAGCATCTGTGGCTGTTATGGACAAAAGCCTTTTTGTTTGACCAAACTGAAACTAGCTCAGCTGTGTAAAAGTAGACCAGTCTGATTCCTGCTCCTCTAAAGCTAAGTTTTCTGCTTTGCCTGTTAGCATTTGTGTTTTGTTTTTGTTTGCCTTGCTTTTCTGGATTCTGCCCTTCCCTGCTGGGGTGAGCTGAATCTCCTTTTGCCGGTTGCTCTGTCTTCAGAATATTCCTGAGTACTGACATAGCCTTTTTGAAGCCTAGCGTCTTCAGGGCCTTTTTCACTGTCAGTTTGTTGGCTCTTATTTTCATAGGGTTTTTCATGGATTGCAGACAGCAGCCTTCCTGTCCTTTCCTATCTAGTTAGCTTGGGCCCCGTCTTTGCTCAGTCTATCTTTCTGTCTGTGTTAGTGTTCTTTCTTCTTGCTTCACCGTCATTATATGTTGGGGGCTGCCTTTTGCTTTGGGGTCTGCTCTGGGACAGTTTAGATTTCCCTTTCTGTCTTTAGGCTATATAGTCCTCCGGCTGTGATCGAGGGGTCTAGGGCATCGTAGGAACCCCCCACGGCTACTGCTAGTTGTGTTGATAGGTTCAGGGGTCTGCAATCCGATAGCTGCCAACTTCTCTGGTTTTCTGGACTTAGCTAGCATTTCTGTTTTTGCCTCCTACGGTGACTCATTCATAACAGTACTCCATTTGTTGGCCATGTTGGGCAAAGACCCCTTCATCGATAAGATCTGCCCTTTTTTCAAAAAGTTGGCTAATTGGGCCAAAGCTGGCAAAAGTTGCAAAATTTTTGTGCAAGTATTAATTTCAATAGTTTTGGGGATATTTCAAAAAGTTTAATGCCAGATTCCTAGTGCTTATTGATGAAGCCTAGTCAAAGAATGTGGACTTTTGTGAATTTGTAAAGTAAACTTCACATTCTCCTTTCTTTAGGATATTTTTATGAAAGAAGTCAATCTAATACAGCTATTATATGCCGCTTTATACATTTTTTATATGCATCAGTGTCCGGGTCAGCTTGTTTGGCTTCTGTCTGAGAAAATGTAATGCATCATATAATGATTTATTGTATTTATTAGATCTTATATTCCACAATTAAAAAGATCTTACAGACCATTCACCACACCCTACCATATGACACTGTATAAAACTGTATGTTATACATTTGTTTTATTAGCTTAACTCTTTAGCAAGGGACCATAAAATTGTAAACATGAACATTTCTATTTACAGCAATCCTTATGAAATACACATTTTCTGGACCAAAGGAAATCAGCAAGTTTTGAGGAAAGCTGAGTAAAGCCATATTGGCAAATTTTGCAGCAACAATAGTCACAAATAGAGATGAGCGAATATTTCAATGTTCGGTTCAGCTCACAATCCTCGAATTTGCAATATTCCCCGAGATAATCATCAAAATAATCACCTAATATAGCCGAACATACACAGCACAAAAAACGATGTTCCCCACGCTGTGTGACACAGTGGGAAACACCAGCGTAGCACTTCTGGCAGTGAAATCATTGCCGTTGGTCAGAGAGCTGTGGTTCCTACGCTGTCAAAAGACCGCTTGAGCACTCAGCTGTGATCAGAGGTATAAAGTTTACCTCTGGTCACCGGTATCAGCTGAAAGGACTACAGCTCCCATCAGCTGACACCTGCTGCAGCTAAAAACAGTGAGAGCAAGAGCGGCGGATGGGAATATTGATGTCACCTTTGTATTGTCCGGTGACATCAAGCCCACGGATTAGTATTGAAGAGACGTCTATAAGACATGTATCCATTACAATCCTATAGTTGTATGGTAAATAAAGACACATCCAGAATAAAATCCTTTATTAGAAATAAGGCTAAACGAGGTTTTCCATTTTATTTAATAATGACAAACACGGTTATACTCACTTAACACCTAATTCCACCGAAGCCCTCTTTCTCTTGTATTACAGCTAAAATATAAAAAAGCAACAATATCCCTCACCCGTTGGTCATTCTGTCCCACACCATAATTCATGTCTGGGAGATAAAATAGGCATTAGGTGAGCATAACTGTGTTTGTTATTTTTAAATAAAAAAGTAAAACAGTGATTAGTCTTATTTCTAATACAGACTGTGTCTTTATTTACCATGCAACTATAGGATTAGTAATGGATAGTGTATATATACACCTCTCCATTAGTAATCCGTGGGCTTCATGTCACCTGAGAATACAAAGGTGACATCAACCCTACAAATATGAACCCCATTTTCCACTGCTACAGGGCAAGTGGGATGAGAATTGGCTATCTAATAGATTTTCCTTTTCTGGGTGGCTGTGGGCTGCTATTTTTAGGCTTTGTGTGGCAATATCCATGGCTACTTACCAGCCAAAGAATGCCAGCACCCAGCTGTCTGCTTTAGCAAGGCTGGTTGTCAAAAATGGGGGGACCTCATGCCGTTTTTTTAGTTATTTAAATAATTAAAATATACAATGTGGAGACCCCTCTATTCTTGTTAACCAGCCTTGCTGACAGCTCAGGGTTTCAGGCACCAGTTATGAGTTTTGCCTGGCTGGTTATCAAAAATACAGAGGAACCCCTGCAGGTTTTATTTAATTATTTATTTACAGCACAGGAGCGGCTGATGAAGGCCGGCATCACACTATCATAGAATATGGGTGAGTGCTATGCGAGAAAACATTGCATAGCACTCGGCCCAGTGTTAATCTTAGGGGCAGCTCACATCAGCGTTTATTTTCTCTGCACTAATTGGAGTGCATGTAAAATCGCAGCATGATGTATTGTTTATATGTCAGTGGCACACACACACACATATATATGTATATATTACATAGAAATATAGATAGAAGAAAAGCCAGCAATGCATCTGCCGTGTACTGTAAAATCACTGCAGGAGCTGACAGGATAGAAGAGATGGATTACATATAGTAGATACAAATATAATAGGCATATATAAAGATATTTGTGACAACATCTTACTGTACATGTATTTAATTAATAAAAATTAATAAAAGATTATTTTTTGGAAAAAAATGGCATGGGCTCCAGTGTCATTTTCGTAACCAGCAGAGGGAAAGCCGACAGGTGGGGGCCGATGTTTATAGCATGGAAAGGGGGTAATACCCATGGAGCTATTGATATCAGCTCACAACTGTATGCTTAGCCTTTACTTGCTATTAAAATGGGGACCTTAAAAAATGATGTAGGGTCCCCCTATAATTAATAACCAGCAAAGGATATGCAGACAGCTGCAGGCTGATATTAATAGCCTAGGAAGGCGCCATGGATACTGCCCCCCTGGCTAAAAACCCAACTCTCAGCTGCCCCAGAAAAGGCGCATGTCTAAGATGCACCAATTTTGGCACTTAGCCTCGCTCTTCCCACTTGCCCTGTAGCGGTGGCAAGTGGGTTATAGTTGGGGGGTTGATGTCACCTTTGTATTGTCAGGTGACCTCAAACCTGAGGTAAGTAATGGAGAGGCGTCAATAATACGTCCCCATTACTAACCCCATAGTCACATTGTATGAAAACACAGACACCAAGAAAAAAGTCATTTAATTGAAAGAATGTGACGTCATGTGACATCAGCGCGAACGCCGTGGGGAATTTTCCCACTGCGCTCGCATTGACGTTAGAAAGGTAAAGTGAGTTCATTGGTTGTGAATTTGCAGGACCTGTCTGATGGCGCCGTGAGCAGGAGAACTTTCTCATGCTTGTGGTGCCCTCAGACAGGGAATAGCAGTTCACAGGCGGACACTGAGCACACGGTGCTCAGTGACTACTGGATGACAAGGGAAGCCTGGTCTGAGTCATCTGAGGAACCCATGCAGTTGGGTAAGGTGACTCCTTTCTGGGAATAAATCTGTAGTTTGGCATAAAGGGGGAGTGTGTTTTTTGTGTTTTAACTGCAGGAGAAAGGGCCATTTCGTGGATGCTTGTCCTTCCCTACCTCACTGTAAATAGCTACCGGAAAACTAAGGATCCTGGGTTGCGTGAAGGATAGCAACCTGCGTGTACATATCGCCTCCATAGGTAGGACACAATTTTTTCTAAATGCTGAAATCCATCTGAGCAAAAACAAGGTGGTTATTTCTGCCTTTCTGGACAGTTGGGCAGGGTTTCATTTGATCATCACTAGGGCCGTCCAGGCCCAGGACCTCAAACCACTTCCATTGTCTAGACATATACCCATAATATAAATCAACTCTGCACCCTTGAAACAGGGGTATTTTACTCAAGTCGTCAGAAGGTTACTTCTAAAGGTAGGGGCCATGCACTCAGAAGGTATTCACTGTTATGTGCTAGTGGGTTTGCCCTCTCCTGTGGTTCTTGTACTACCTTGGTTCACGTTGCACAACCCTGTGGTAGATTTTCAGACTCGGGAGGTGGTAAAGTGTTCTCAAGGACACTGGGCACATGTCTAGCAAGGGTGGATAGCCTGTCTGTGCCTAAATACCTGTCTGACATTGGGGATGTGTTTTTGAAGCAAGAGTGCTAAGAACTTGTACTCAACACTAAAAAAACTGCTGAGATGGTTGTGGATTTTAGGAAAGATCAACATGAGATACTTCCAATCTACATCCATGACGAAGTGGTTCTTAGGGTCACAGAGACCAAATTCCTTGGTGTTATCATCTCTCATGATCTTAAATGGGGGAAAAACGTGGATGCTGTTATAAGAAAAGCACAACAGAGGATGTTCTTCCTGCGTCAGCTGAAAAGATATGGTTTGTCTAAGAATCTGCTGATCTTATTCTTTAATGCTGTCATCAGATCTGTGATTTGTTCCTCTCTGATAGTCTGGTATGGGGGAGCCACTGCGCATGACAAACTCCGCTTACAAAGGACTTTCAGAACAGCAGAGAGAATTATAGGTTCCCCCCTACCTAAAATCCAGGATCTTTATGATAAGAGTATTCGATCCCACGCATTGAAAATTTCATCCGATCCCTCTCACCCGGGACACTCCTCATTCCAACTACTCCCTTCAGGACGTCGCTTCAGAGTCCCCAAATGCAGCACCAACCGCCATATGAACAGCTTCTATCCACTCTCTGTTCAACAATTAAATCGTCATGTGTAGACTATATACTGTATCTGTCTTGTTAGATGTTACTTGTTGTATCTGTTGTTATATATTATGTTGCCTCTTTGCCACAAAGAATTCCTTGTATATATGTAATATGTACTTGGCGATAATAAATTTGATTTGATTTGATTGATTTGAACTTTCTTCTCATCATCCTTATGACTGCGCCGTTAATCTTGTCCCTAGGGCCAAGCTGCCAAATTATATAACATCTCTTGTCCACAAAGGCAGGCCATGAAGGACTATAATGCGGAAAGTTTGGCAAAGGGTCATATCAGACCATCCTCATTCTCCATTTCTGCGGGATTTTTCTTTATAAAGAAGAAAGATGGGGAGTTACGCCCCTTCCTAGATAACCGTGAACTCAATCAGATCACTGTCCAGGATACCTATCCACTCCTTCTCATCCCAGACGTCTTTAATCAGATTGTAGGAGCATCATGGTTTTTTAAACTGGATCTCAGGGGGATGTGCAATCTCATTCGTATTAAAGAGGGGGCTGAGTGGAAAACAGCCTTCAATACGGACACTAGGTGTCATGAACCAGGATGGGGTTTTGCTTTGGCCCATCCCGGTCAGACTGGAGGTTAATTGTTCTCTCTGGCAGAGGGCGGCTATTTAATGCTCACTGGACCTAGGTCCAGTGTCAGTTATACTCCTGCCCTCGACTGAGTTAGTTGACCTCTTGTATATGTGTGCCTTTTGCCTGATTACTTGTTGCTTGTTTGGTTGTGATCCGGTTCTGTCCCTGTTATGAGTTCTGCCTGCCCCTCTTGTACTGCACCACTCTCTCGTGTATGACTCTCTGCTTGTGACTCGACTGCTCTCTGCCCGTCCCTTTAGTACCGCACCGCCCTCTTGTGTATGACCTTTGGCTTTGTCTGACCTCCCGTCTGTTTATCCCTCCTGTACCTTGTTGCCTGTACTGTGTATGACCTCCGTTTTGCCAGACTCTGAGTTTTCTACCTTCTCTGAAAGCAGGACGCTAAGCCCCGCCCCCTTGCAGTCACATGATCGTAGGTCCCGTGCCGGCTTGCTAAACTTCAGCGTTCAGGTCCTGTGCATCTGTATTTTCCAGCTGTTCTTGTCCCCAGGGGTCCCTACAGTACTGGTGAGTCACTGATTAGCGGAGGCTGTACGCCTGCGCTGTCAGGACCCTGATATTATAACTGACCCAAATACCAGTTTTTTTTCTGCTCCCCTTCTCCTGTGGGTGTGGTGGATCCTCTTTCTGAGCAGGTAAAGCACCTGACGCTGATGTCTCAGAAACTCCTTGGAGAACAACGAGTCCTGGCTCAGTCTCAGCAGCTGATCGCTGACACTGTCCAGGGGTTTTTTTCATCAGGGGCTCGGGAGGTTACATTAGTTTCCCCTGAGTCTCCGGTTAAGTTACTGGATACCTTTGCTGGAGACAAAAAAGAATTCAGAGACTTCAAGGAGGGCTGTAAGCTTTTTTTTTCTTTAAGACCACACTCTTCTGGGGATGAAAGTCAGAGAGTGGGGGTCATTATGTCTCTGTTAAGGGGAGCCCCCCAAGCTTGGGCTTTCTCCCTTCCGACCACGGCCCCTGAGCGTATGACGGTGGATGCATTTTTTGAGGCCCTGGGGCATATTTATGATGAGCCTGATCGGATGCGTATGGCTGAGGACATAGTGATGAGTGTGTGCCAGGGGAAGCACTTAGCCGACTGGTTTTGCTCAGTTCAGACGCTGGGCTGCTGAGGTCTGCTGGAATTATGCCGCCCTCCGGGGTTTGTTCTGTAGAGGCCTGTCTGAACATCTGAAAGATGCCTTGGCTCTTCACCCTCCGCCTGATTCCCTGGAGGAGGCTATGACACAGGCTGTCCGAATGGATCGCAGGCTACGGGCGAGGGGAGTGATGCAAATGGAGACACCGTTATTTTCCCAAGAAAGGGGAACCAGTCCTACATTAGAAATCACGGAGATGGGGACCATCGACCTCAAAGAGAGTTAAAGGAGACAACGGCGCGTGGGAAAATGCTGTTTTCACTGTGGCGATTCGGGACATTGGAAAAAGGATTGCCCCTCCCGTCCACTAACCAACAAGCGACTGAGCCCGGGTGATTGTCATGGAGGTCACCCAGGCTCTCAGGTACCCTTTTCTGCCTTCTCTAAAATGTTGTTGCAAGTGGAGCTTTGTTGTGGGAGTATCTCCACATCCACTTCTGCCTTCGTGGATTGCGGATCATCATTGAATTTTATTGACTCTGACTTGGTGTCCAGATGTAAGTTAGGGACAGTTAGGTTGGAGACTCCTATGCACATTGTTGCCATTGACAAAACACCACTGGTTAAGAATGATGTTATGTTTCGTACTGAAGAGTTTCTCCTTAAAGTGAGTTCCTTGCACCAGGAACATATTTCATGCTTTGTGATGGACAAACTGCCTGCGGGACTGGTGTTGGGGTTCCCCTGGTTACAATTGCATAATCCTGTGATTAATTGGGAATCTCGGGACATTGTTAGATGGGGTCCCTATTGTTCTGAAAATTGTCTTGTTACTGTGTCTGTGTCGTCCGTGGGTCTGGAAGGTATTCCAGAGTGCCTGAAAGACTATACGGACGTTTTCTCCGAATAAGGGGCTGAGGTTTTACCACCACACCGCCCATTTGATTGTGCCATTGACCTAGTTCCAGATGCTAAATTGCCCAAAGCCCGCTTGTATAACCTTTTGGGTCCAGAACGGGCTGTGATGAAGGAATATATTTCCGAGAGTCTCCGTAAGGGACACATTCGTCCTTCTGTTTCTCCCGTGGCGGAGGGGTTCTTTTTTGTAAAGAAAAAAGATGGTGGTTTACGCCCATGCCTCGATTTTCATGAGTTAAATAAGATAACTGTGAGGAATACGCATCCCCTTCATATCCCCTTCCACTTATTCCTGATTTATACAACTAGTTATCCGGAGCTAAGTGGTTTTCGAAATTGGATCTACGAGGAGCGTATAACCTTATCCGAGTCCGAGACGGAGATGAGTGGAAAACCGCTTTTCTCACTACAGAAGGGTTGTTTGAAAATTTGGACATGGCTTTCGGCCTGACCAATGCTCCAGCGGTTTTCCAAAATTTCATAAATCACGTGTTTTCTGATTTCATTGGATGTTTTATGGTGGTATATTTGGATGATATATTGATCTACTCTCCTGATAAACAGACTCACATTGGTCATGTTCGGGCAGTTCTCCAAACGCTCTGGGAGAACTGTCTCTTTGCTAAACCAGAAAAATGTTTATTTTTTGTTCAGGAACTGTCCTTTTTGGGGTTCATCATGTCTGCTGAAGGGTATCACATGGATCCTAATAAGGTGCAGGCTATTGTCGAGTGGGTTCAACCTTGTGATTTGAAGGCTCTGCAGCGTTTCCTAGAATTCGCCAATTATTATCGTAAATTTATAAGGGGGTTCTCACAGGTGGTAAAACCCCTCACAGACATGACTCAAAAGGGGGCCGATATCAAGAATTGGTCAACCGCAGCGGTAGCGGCATTTCAGTTTTTGAAAAAATGTTTCATGTCTGCCCCGGTTCTTTTGCAACCGGACCCGTCTGAACCATTTATTGTTGAGGTGGACGCCTCGGAGGTGGGGGTGGGGGCGGTGTTGTCCCAGGGACCCGCCACTTTGACCAATTTGAGACCTTGTGCCTTTTTGTCAAAGAAGTTCTCCCCTGCGGAGAGAAACTATGATGTGGGGAATCGAGAACTTCAGGCCGTAAAGTTGGCCTTTGAAGAATGGAGGTATTTTTTTGGAAGGGGCTGTCCATCCTATAACCGTAATTACGGACCACAAAAACCTAGCTTACATTGAGTCAGCTAAAAGGTTGGCTCCCAGACAGGCTGGATGGTCACTTTTTTTTTCTCGATTCAACTTCTCGATCACTTTTCGGCCAGGATCTAAAAATGTCAGAGCTGATGCCTTGTCAAGCAGTCTAGATCCAGTGTCTCCCCCTGAACCTCCATCCTCCATCCTTCAGCCTGGGGTGGTGGTGGCAGGTATTTCTAATATGTTGGAATGGGAGATTTGGGAAGCCCAGTCTCTTACACCTCCGGCTAAGCTGGTGGATAAACTTTTTATGCCTGCTCAGTTTCGTCTCAAGGTCCTCCGAGAGTTCCATGACTCAGTTCTGGGTGGACATCCAGGGATCTCGGCTACCCGGAGGGCCATTGCTGGAGTATTCTGGTGGTCTTCTTTAGCCTCTGATGTTGGGGAATATGTGTCAGCATTTGAGGTTTGTGCCCGTGCAAAAACCCCCCCATAACCGGCCGGCCGGGGAATTGGTACCACTGCCAATTCCTGAGAGACCATGGACTCATCTGTCCATGGATTTCATTACCAACCTTCCCCCCTCCAAGGGTAGCACCGTCGTTTGGGTTGTGGTGGACAGGTTTAGTAAGCAGGCACATTTTGTACCTTTGCCAGCTCTACCTAATGCGGAAACATTGTCCAGATTGTTTGTTGAGCATGTAGTGCGGTTGCATGGGGTACCCTTGAATGTGGTGTCTGATAGGGGAGTGCAATTTGTCTCCAGATTTTGGAGAGCTTTTTGTAAAAGGTTAGGTATTGGTCTGTCATTTTCATCTGCCTATCATCCAAAGACTAATGGGCAGACCAAGCGGACCAATCAGTCTCTGGAACAAATTCTGCATTGCTTGACCTCAGCCCGACAGGATGATTGGTGTTCTGCGTTACCGTTGGCTGAGTTTGCATTTAACAACCGCATTAACCAGTCTACGGGTACATCTCCCTTTTTCTGCAATTATGGGTTTCATCCTCATTTTGGAGAATTTTCCCGTTTGAATTCTGGGTGTCCTGGGGCGGATGAGACTATCCAGCGGTTGGGGGAGGTATGGCGGGAGGTCCAGAGTAACATTACGAAGGCCCAGGACAAATTTAAATTTTTTGCGGACAAAAAACGATCTGCGGGACCGGTGTTTCAGATTGGGGATAAGGTATGGCTGTCCACCAAGAATATAAGGCTCAAGGTCCCCTCTGCGAAGCTTGGACCCAAGTTTATAGGTCCCTATGAAATTACCGAAGCAATTAGCCCGGTGGCTTTTCGGTTGCGTCTCCCGCCATCTCTGCAGATCCCAAATGTTTTCCATAAGGCCCTTTTGAAATAGGTGAGGTCCGGTGGGGAGGGATCATCAGCTTCCCAGCCACCGGTTTTGGGAGACGGGCAGTCGGAGCACGAGGTGGAACCAATTGTCAACTCCAGGTTGGTCCGTCGTGCCCTTCAATATCTGGTACATTGGAAAGGCTACGGCCCTGAAGAACGCTCGTGGGTTCCGGCTCGATCGGTTCATGTGGATCGGTTGGTCCGGGCCTTTCATGTCAAGTACCCTGAGAAACCTGGGGGTCTGGTGGCCCCACATTGAGAAGAGGGTACTGTCATGATCCAGGACAGGGTTTTGCTTTGGCCCGTCCTGGTCAGACTGGAGGTTAATTGTTCTGCCTCTCTCTGGCAGAGGGCGGCTATTTAATGCTCACTGGATCTAGGTCCAGTGTCAGTTATACTCCTGCCCTCGGCTGAGTTAGTAGACCTCTTGTATACGTGTGCCTTGTGCCTGATTACTTGTTGCTTGTTTGGTTGTGATCCGGTTCTGTCCCTGTTACGAGTTCTGCCTGCCCCTCTTGTACCGCACCGCTCTCTCGTGTATGACTCTCTGCTTGTGACTCGACTGCTCTCTGCCCGTCCCTTTAGTACCGTACCATCCTCTTGTGTATGACCTTTGGCTTTTTCTGACCACCCGTCTGTTTATCCCTCCTGTACCTTGTTGCCTGTACTGTGTATGACCTCCGCTTTGCCCGACTCTGAGTTTTCTACCTTCTCTGAAAGCAGGATGCTAAGCCCCGCCCCCTTGCAGTCACATGACCGTAGGTCCCGTGCCGGCTTGCTAAGCTTCAGCGTTCAGGTCCTGTGCATCTGAATTTTCTGGCTGTTCTTGTCCCCAGGGGTCCGTACAGTACTGGTGAGTCACTGATTAGCGGAGGCTGTACGCCTGCGCTGTCAGGACCCTGATACTAGGAGAACCTTGTGATAACATTTGAATTGACTAATGCTCCTGCCTTTATTTCAATGCTTTGTAAATTACATCTTTATTCACCTTGTAGGTGGAATTGTTGTGATCTATCTTGATGACATATTCATTTATTCACCTGACCTTGATTCACACGAGGTACATGTCAGGCAGGTTTTACAGATACTCAGAGACAATAAATTATTTCTCAAACTGGAGAAAAGTATGTTCTCAGTAGAGGAGATCCCTTTTTATAGGCTGTTTTATTATCCACCGGTTTTCACATGGATCGGGTGAAAGCCCAGGCGGTTCTGGATTGGGATCATCCTGAGGATTTGAAGGCATTGCAAAGGTTTTTGTGCTTCACAGACTACTACCCTAAATTCATCAAAAACGTTTTGGTAGTGGCCAAACCGCTGATGGATATGACTAGGAAAGGGAAAAACTTTTCCAAATGGTCTGGTCCAGCCAGGAAGGCATTCGATACATTGAAAGAGTGTTTTGCATCTGCGCTGATACTCATAAAGCCTGAAACACGCAGCCATTTATTGTAGAAGTTGATGCATCTGAAGGGGGGGGCTGTATTGTTGCAGGGAGCATCTCCTGGTAAATACTCATGCACTGTTTAGAAGCACTTCACTGTGATAAAAAGTGCATGTTTATTTTAGCAGTGCAGGGTTAATCTGCTCAGTTAAGAGCTCTTTAAAGATTTCCTGCTTTAAAGCACCCAGCTATTCACTATTTGCCACTCCCCTCCCTTTTTTATTACATTTTTATATTCAGGATCATGGCAAACACTCATTCCCAGAGTTAGCTTCATGTTGTATGGTTTAGGAGATGGTGATTTGTTGTTGTTGTTTGATAAGGCATTTAGTGGATTTATCTGAGACTATTGCTAGGTTTTGGTTATGTGCTAATCCCCCTCCTTCTACTTTTGGATTCACCCCATCAGCCACTCCCTGGTGTTTGTGGGAGTATATTTGCATGATTGGTATTTTTCTTTATCCCTGTTTGTATTACCTTGTTAGTCTGGTTGGTGTTTTATGGTACAATACTACTCCCCTCTTCCCTGGGTGGGGGAAAACTACAGACGGAGGGTGGATTTGGGAGCCAAGGCAAAGTGCGTGGCCCCTGCATCTTCACCATCAGAAGTAATCAGAGGAACAGGGTGAGTTAGGGTGCCCCTAGCGTTAGGGAAAGGGAGGGAGCCCCTGGTCAAGGGACAGCCGACAACAAAGTGGTGACACCTAGCCCCCATATTTTTAAGTGTACTAGACAAACATATCTCTTTAGGCAGACCAATCACCTCATTTCACTAATCCAGCACTTTCCTGTTCCCTCTTTCTAAATTTTCCTCAGAACCATCTCTCTCTTATTTATCTGTCTTCACATCCTCTATGCCCACTATAGCACTTGGTGACTGTACTGGGACAAATACTGGCTGGTGACCAAATTATTCAGCTTCTTTGAAATGCTATATATTATAATGATGGCTGGGCCATACATGACAAGCAGTTTTTTATCTATTGTGTTCCCTCAATTTCCTTCTAGATTGTTCGCTTGTGGACAACACCTTCACTCCTCTAACTGTTCAAAAATGTGTTACTTTGTGAGGTTTTTACTGTCTGTACATGTTTGTACATGTCCCTACTTAATTGTAAAGTGCTGCGGAATATGTTGGTGCTATATCAAATTTCTATTAATATGTATCTCTTGTAATCATAATGATTTATTATTGTTTTCCAATGTGTCCATAAAAATATTGTCTGTCCGTGAATTTTTAATATGTTGAGAAAAAAATAAAAAAAATAATAAATTAGCAACCCTGTATGGGATTCGATGATTTGCTGATAATAAACTAGAAAATAAATACCACTTACCACTATAAGAATGAATTAAAGGTTTATTATGCAAGTGAAATATACAGAACAGAAACAGAAATATTAGAAGAAAAACATCTCAAGAAACACTCTTGAAAAATTCATGATTATCTCAGTTTCTCAATGGTCTAGAAAATATTATAATATGAATACTGCATATTATGTAAGCCTGGTGTCAGGTCCTACAAAATGACTGCATGGGAATCGTCAAATGACTATTAAAGAGACACCAGATCTAAAGGGACACCTGGGCAATGATGAGATAGCACATTCCTCTATGCCAGTACACTTCCCTAAGTCTCACTCACCATTAATAACCAATACATTATAACTGTTCACCTTCAAACAACTTTAATCAATTACAGGACATAGGATAGTAAAGGTAGCCATATACATGTTTTATTTTAGGCAAAAATCACAGAGAGGCCGTTGATATTGCACAGCAGCACTTAAAGGGGTTTCACATTATTCAACAAGAGAGCAACACTCCTCTGCCTCCTGTTGCTGGCACAGGCAGCATTGAGATGTGCTGGGGCACTGAAGCAAGCTTGGTAACAGCAAAGGGTTAGCAAGCTCTATAACAAAGATTTTGAAGGGCAAACTCCTTGCCTATTAAATTGGCCACCTCTGAAATACAACAGACGTGGCCAGAGATTTTGACAATGAGCAGTAAGCTAGAAAGTTAAAAATCCTTCCATTCCTGAGAAAAATAAGCGATAACTAGCAAAAGTGACTGCTTTTATAAGCACTTTGCAATGTTACCCATTTAATAAGATGAGACAACTCCTTTAACAATATGTGTAATATACCTGACATGTTCAGTTTTCAATATTAGAGGATTGGAGTAAAAAACTTTTAGGTCTCAATAACAGATTAAGGACTAAACAATTCCAGACGTCATATTCGCCATTGGTAGTGGAGATATCCGCTCATACTATCTCCACCTCTACTGGAACCGACACCTAGCTTGATAAATGGGGGGGTCCCCTTACCCTGTCTGGTGCCATGAGAAGTAGCCACACATGCATGGTTCTCTCCATTGACTTCTTTGGATGCTCTGCATGTATGTTTGGTTGATTAACCCCTTCCAAATGTTGGGCGTAAATTTACACTGATATCGGACTCCCTCCCATTGATATGGGCTCCGGCGGTGAGCCCACATCTTTTCCAGTACATGTGAGCTGTTTTGAACAGCTGACATGTGCCCGGAATAGCCGCAGGTGGAATCAAAATCCACCTGTGACACTTAACCCGTTGAATGCCGCTGTCAAATGCTCACAGCAGCATTTAACTCATGCTTCCGGCTATGGGGCCGGAAATCTGCCCACCGGTGACCCCTGTCACGTGATCGCGGGTCACCGGTTGGTTGGCATGACAACCAGAGGTCTCCTGGAGACCTCTATGGTTGTCACTGCCAGCTTGCTGTGAGCGCCACCCGGTGGACAGCGCTCACAGCAAGTGAGTAATTCTGCTACATAGAGGCGATTGGATCATCACCTGTATGTAGCAGAGCAGATCAGGTTGTGGCAGCTTCTAGTCTTCCATGAATACTATTGAAGCATGCCAAAAGTAAAAAAAAAATGTTTTTAAAAATATAAAAAAATTTAAAAGTCCATATCACTCCCCTTTCACCCCATTCAAAATAAAACAATAAAAAAACAAACATACATATATTTGGTATCGCCACGCTCAGAATCACCCAATAAAAAAAGGATTAACCTGATCGCTGAACGGCATAGTGAGAAAAAAGTCAAAACACCAGAATTACGTTGTTTTGGTCGCTGACGCTGCGACATTGCATTAAAATGCAATAACGGATGATCAAAAGATTGTGTTTACACCAAAATGGTATCATTAAAAATGTCAGCTTGGTGCACAAAAAATAAGCCCTTACCTAACCCGAGATCACGAAAAATTGGGATGTTACGGGTATCGGAAAATGATGCTTTTTTTTTAACAAAGACAAAAAATTTATCACCGCTTAGATAAAAAAGAACCTAGACATGTTTGGTGTCTGTGAACTCATAATGACCTGGAGAATCATAATGGCAGGCCAGTTTTAGCATTTAGTGAATCTAGTAAAAAAAAAAGCCAAACAAAAAACAAGTGTGGGATTGCACTTTTTTTTGCAATTTCACCGCAATTGGAATTATTTTTCCCATTTTCTAGTACACGACATGGTAAAACCAATGGTGTCGTTCAAAAGTACAACTCGTCCCACAATAACCAAACCCTCACATGGCCATATTGATGGAAAAATAAAAAAGTTATGGCTTTGAGAAGAAGGGGAGCAAAAAACGAAAATGCAAAACCGAAGATACCTCCGGTCTTGAAGGGGTTAAAGAACTCCATACAAATTAATGGAGAGAGCCACGCATATTTTCCAGCTTTGCTTTGAGTATAATTTTAATGAAAGCGTAAGCTTTTTGTCCACAAAAATATAGCATGTGTATGGCCAGCTTTAGTATTACCGAACAAATAAGAACCAATCCAATATTGTTCACTTTTACTGTCACTTACCATTAACCTTCTATCTGTGTGTCTATCAATCTAGAACAGAATCATGGCAAAAATTCTTCTTCAGGTGCTTGTATATTTCGGCTAGTCATTTTATTTGTTTTGTTTCTATTATATTAGGCATGCAAGGAAGAATGGAATCATTATAAAGCATAATCAAATCAAATGAGAACCGCTGGAAATCCTTACATGCCGAGAAAAGATTGGATAGGATTGTGGGACCAGGAATCTTTCTAGGTTTGCAAATTAACAGGATAAGGTTGCTATACACATTTTTTTTATCAATGTGACCACAACACTTTTTAGAACATTATTAGGGTATCACACCAGATCCCTTATTTTAAAAGGATTTTATATGGTTACAAAAACATGGCAGATTTCTTATGCTACGAAAGAAGCACCACACCTATCCATAGATTGTATGTAATATTACAGTTTAGCCTATATAATGCCAATGAAGCTTAGCTGCAATGCAAGAAACAGATGGACAGATGTGGTACTGGTTTTGGAAGACAGCAGCCATGTTTTTCTAATCTTGTCCAACCCCTTTAATAGATCTGTCATACTTGTCAATTCTCTCCAGATAGCCATGCAAACATTGGATAGCTGATAACTTTTGTGAGGCTGACAGCTAAAATGTTCTGACCACACCAGACACATGTACAGTTGACTTGGTAGAGAGGACAAGAGAAAAATAAGCCATCACCAGACATCTCTTGCAGAGACTTATCTCCCTTGAGAACAAAGGAAGAAGTGTTGATATTCAACATGACCAAGCTTCTTGACCATCAGGGTAAAATTTGTGGCACTGCCATACACATTAAATGATCCACCGGTCTTGACAAAATCATCAGGTTCAACTGACATTCATATAATGTGTGTGGCCACCTTTATGGGTACATCAAAAATGTTTCATTGTTAAAAATACTCATTCAAGAAAATCAATGAAAAATAGCTAGGAAATATTTACAAGTCAAAAATATATACATTTTGTACATATATAATAATTAATACAACACGTACAGTATGTACATATTAACATATATGTAGCAATTAAATATGGAGGTGTTCCTGAAAAGGTTTAATTATTAAGAAGACCTGTCCTAAGGACACACAATGACTTATGACTTATATTCTTGAGTGGTAGATAGGGTGGCCAGCAACTGATCACGTACATTAGGACATCTTTCTGTTTACCAGACGTCATGTAACCTGTGGTGGACAGGCACTAAAGCCAACTTGGGTTGACTAGAGGTTATACTGTACAAGAGAGGACCTGTATCTAAATAGCTACAGTACATCAGATTTTCTCACCATAACCCATCCCTAACCTATGACCAGAGGCTGAGTTGTAGAGAAAACATTGGGTAAATGACTGTGTATCTCCAGTATTATGTGTGTCACATACTAAACCAAAAGGAAAGGTAAGTAGATTAAGATGTGGAAGAGGCAGTCCTGAAAGCAAGTTTACTATTTCCACTCATACGATATTTGTTCTGATGTATCTTCATCAATTTCACACCAAAACTGGTCATCCACTTCTGTTATTTTCCAAGATGAATTCCTAGAAGACAATAGACCTATTGGTTGACACAACATGTTCCAAGACGTCATACCTCTTATACGGCTTCATTTCCAAGGTTTTACTGGTTGAAATTGTAAGGAATGTACACTATGATGGTTCATGGCCATGAAATTGGCCAAATGTGCAATAAAATATATTGGTAAACACATTTCTAGACAGGTTCTAAAAGTCAATAGTTTCTAATCTAGTTGTCATTTTAAGAAAAGTATGAAACTATGCAGTCCAACAATGGTTGGTTATGATGCTTTTTTTTAGAAAAGCTTTGGACTTCAATTTTTGATGTGATGTTTATGCAAAAGAACTGTTCTTCGGTCCCAAAGCATTTACAAATGGCAAATTGTTCCTTGATGTCACATGTGGTCAATCGTTCATTACGAGTTGAATAATGAATTTTGTTCTGTTGTATAAGATTGTCATAGGCCTGTTGGGAATATTTCCACTTACCGTCACTTTCTTCAATGTAATGAGGTGTTGAAGCTCTGCATAGAAAAAATAGGTATAGTGATAGGTATCATTTACAGCATACCACACGCACTAAATTAGTTGTTGTTGGATGCGGAGGACTAAACTATGTCCATCAATCACATCAAAGAGTCACATGCCACATTTAGCCAGAATCAAGTCAAGGAATCAAAGAGTAGGCAAAGAAAAAATTCTGGTTGATAATGAGTTTGGCACTAAATATATTGCAAAATTGGGTAATATACTACTCATTGATAACCCAAAAGGTAACAACAAACTAATCAGCACAATACCAACTTAAAATGTTTTACTTACAGAGACGCAATGGAGCAGATTTAAAGGGGTATTTTGAAGTTATTAAATTGCTTTAATTAGTTAGATCGCATCAAAATAAGCAAGTGTGCAATTGTTTAACTTTTTCTATCTGTTGTCATTCTCCTCCAGTGAAAACTGTTATCTTTCATAGTGTAAAATTATTTTTCATAGAGCTTGGTCACTAGTGCATGCCCTGAACCTAGCCTGTGCAGTCCGGTCAATCAAAGAAAGGGGTTAACTCCTTATATCCCAGCCACCTCTCTCTAGCAGATTAATTTCTATACAGCAATTATCTGCTCAAGTCCCTGCCTTTCTGCTCCTGACAAGCTGCTGTTATACATCTTGCAAAAACACCAGGCCTGAAGCTTTCATAGCAATTCTCTACAAATGCTACAGCTCTGCTCACCAGAACTGTCATACAAGGAGAGCCCATGCTACCAGAAACCAAGAAATAAGGAAACTATATTGCTTTGCGTGGCTCAAGAGACAACCTTACAATACCCCTTTAATATTTAATTTAAGCACAAATTCTGAAGCACTTCTTGTGTTTTAGATAGTTTAGGTACTGAGCTATACAACGGAGTGCCTTAGCCAAAAAATATTGGCAAAAAAAGTAGTCTAAATGTAAGCCAACAAAGAAGTGGTGAAAATTCGATGTGTGACCAAGGATCAACAGATTTATCATGCAACATGAGTAGTGTTAAGCATGCAAATATCGGGTATCGGCCGATATTTGCTGCATCGGAAATCCGATACTGAGTACCGATATTTTTTCAATATCGGATACCGGAATCGTAAGTCCCATAATGCAATGAGCCACTGTTGTGGCTGTGATTGGCTGCTGAAATGATGTCATCATGATGCGCGGTCTGTGCGCATCATGATGCGCGGTCTGTGCCATCAGCCGGGGGTCTGTACGATCCTGCCGGGGGCTTGTGCCGGCTGCCGGGGGTCTGTTCGGGCCTGTCAGGGGCTTGTGCCGGCTGCCGGGGGTCTGTACGGGCCTGCCGGGGGCTTGTGCCAGCTGCCGGGGGTCTGTACGGGCCTGCCGGGGGCTTGTGCCAACTGCCGGGGGTCTGTACGGGGCTGTCGGGGGCTTGTGCCAGCTGCCGGGGGTCTGTGCGGGCCTGCTGGGGGTCTTGTGTGTGTGCAGGCATCGTCCGATGGGACTACAAGTCCCATCGGGTGATGCCTGCTACAATGACAGTGATTGACACATTAGCCAATGATGGGACAGTAGTAGTCCCATCATCCGGCTAATGTGTTGAATGTAAAAAAAAAAACATACATACTATATACATACTACATAAATACAACATTCATACAACATACATACATACATACTACATATATACTACATTCATACAGCATACATACATACTACATACATACTACATTCATACTACATATATACTACATTCATACAGCATACATACATACTACATACATACTACATATATACAAAATTCATACAACATACATACATGCTACATACTACATACATACTTCATATATACAACATTCATACAACATACATACATACTACATACATGCTACATATATACTACATTCATACAACATACATACTACATATATACAACATTCATTTAACATACATGCTTACATAATACATACATATATACTACATTCATACAACACATACATACATCTCCCGTGGAGAACAGCAGCATCAGCTGTTGCGACCGCTATCTACGGGGCTCCAGGAATCCAATGACGGGAGGTAGGTATCCTTCCGCACTGTATTCCTCCACCACTGTAAAAAAAATAGTCCCTAGCTGTACAGACCCCCGGCAGCTGGCACAAGCCCCCGGCAGGCCCGTACAGATCCCTGGCAGGCCCGCACAGACACACACAGTGTCCGCCCACACTCTTCCTCCCTCCCGAACTGGATGTGCAAGTAAAGAAAGGGTTTTTTTAATTCCGATATTTCTGTCCCATTGACTTGAATGGGACTTCCGGTATCGGAATCGGCGATACCTATACTTTTTTGAGTATCGGGCCGATCCAATCTGATCCGATACTTCTCAGTATCGGATGGTATCGCTCAACGCTAAACATGAGCCTTTGTAATAAAATTTGACACATTGTGTAAATCAGTTTTTGTTGTTGTTTTTTTAAATGTTGGCATTTTTTTTTAAATATCACAATCTGTATTTAAAAGAAATCTTACAATTTTGATGCTGTCCACTGGGACTTTTTTACACTCTAGGTTTCTGTTTCAAGAAACAACACATGTAAACAGTCACAATGGTTAGCTCCTGACCATATCTTTTGTAATGAAGTGTCTAATGAGTGGCTGAAAAGGCAATTGTGAAGGGAGTGGGAGCAGGGCCAGCTGTGACTGTGATTGATTGATGGATCCTGGATTATCAGAAGTATGAGTTTAAAAAACCTTAAGTGATCAGTGTGAAAATTGCAAGGTTATAATTCTTTTTAATAAAGATATTGATATGGAAAAGAAAAAATGCATTATTTTTAAATTCTTGTGAAACAAAAACCAGATTTAAACAATGTTAATTTCTAATTTAAGTTTACACTATAAATTTGGCGGGATTCATAAATGTGCCCCTATATAAGATAATATACAGTAAAACGAATAGTCTAAAGCTCATAATACATACAAATTGTTAAACTCTTCCAGTAGGTATTTGTATGCATATATTTCCTTTTCCAGAGAGATTTTCATATCCAGGTTGATATTGTACTCATTGTTAAGTTGTTTGAGTTTAGATTGGATTTCAGCCAGATGAGATTCATTTATATTGATTAAACCCTGTAAATGACTGAGGTAGGATTCGTAGTGTTCATGTATCTCTGCCAGTGTAGACTCATGGGCCGATATCTGTATGAAAAGAGGTCATATTGATGAGCAGCATGTGGGCTATGGATGACACATTTGGCATATAGACTAATTACCTGAATATTTAATGTACTTTGACATGCTCTATGACTACAGATGAGTGAATGCAAATTAGTGTTGATCATTTAGGAATTCACTGATTCCAGCAAATTTGAACAATTTACGATTCCTAAAAGACCGCCACTGTTTTACACATTGCAGAAGATTTCATAAACCAGAGAAAGAGCCTACTGACTTTGGGTGTGCACAGGTGAGTTTCTTACAGAAGCTTTAAAACAGTGAAAAAACTATGCAGATAATGTGTGACAGCACAACAGTGAGGAAAATTAGTGTGCAAAGAAGAGAGAATAACATCATACATATCTTTGCAAGGCAATTGGAGGCTTTAGAGTACGTTAGTTTTCTGACAATTAATTCACCGCAAAATGAATTTCTTGGGAATATTTAGGAAAACTAGGGACTTTGCATTTAAAGCAGTTCTCTGAGCTCTATCTATGACCAATGATGCAGTCTAAGCATCATCATGTTCTGGCTGGTAAGTACACAGGAGAAGGTTGAGAAGCCCTCTACTAAGTTATTCCTTGCAATGAGTGTCGGACTGGGGAGCCAAGGGCCCACCAATAACATTGACCTCGGGAGGCCCACTTTTCACCTGCATACAAATATTACACTACCCTTGTTCACATATTTACCTATCTCTCTATATAATAATAAACTGGGTAGTTTGGGTAATGAATGATGAGAGGCTGCTTTTTTCTGTACAGAGTGAATCAAGTGAATTATGCCAAGTACTGCCCTTACAGTGGGGATGGGGGCCCAGATATGCACAGGGGCCCACCGGGGGATTCCCCTGTTGCTCTATGGGCAGTCTGAGCCTGCTTGCAATTGTTTCAAGAATGAGACCAATTTAAATAAATATAAATACCATATAAAATACAAAACTTACCAGGCTTAGTTGTTTGTTAAGTTCTGTCTCTAGTGTGTAGACACAAAGATTCAACTCCGTCAGCTCATTATTGGAAAGCTGGAGTTGTTCAATGTTAGAAGATACCTCTAGAGACAGTTCACAGATCTAGAGAAAAAAGCAGAAATTCTGTAATATGTTAAAGACTCTTTTTTGAGGTTAAGGACTAACATCTGGGTCCAAAACCAATCATCAGAATCATAGCTTGTCATGCCCATTAAACATTTATCCAGGCACAGCATCTTATCTGCAAATTCAGCTGTAACTGGTTCTTTAGTTTAACCATACTAAACTGGGTGTTTTTTGGGTCAGATCACTACTGATGAAATATTGATGGGCTAGAGTAGACCAAAATCTACATAGCAACATGTAAATGGTTAGCTGTGGCCTTGATGCTAAAGGTGTCTTAAAAGTTCCTCTGCTACATGTGAGGGCACCATTGTTAGGTAGGCATGTGGAACCCTGTTAAACTTTTGAATAGGGGCCCAAGAGCTTTATGTTCCTGATTATTAACTTACCTTTTCATGGAACAGCATCTCAATATCATTCAGGTTCCTCTCCATTAGAGTTTCATACTCATTGCGAATCTCAGACAAGGCTGCATTTAGATCTATGGAAGGAGCAGGCTCTACTTCCACATTGACTCTGGTTCCTAGCTGAGTTTGAAGAGAAGTTATCTCCTGCAAGGTCATCAAAATAATGCTGATATGTTCTGTGGGATCATTTAGTAGATTATAATTTTTTTTATCCTACTGAATTATGTTTTTATATATTTTATTTTTTAAAAGTTTAAAATGTTTATGGACTAAAAAACCTTAGTAAACATAAGATTTTTTGTTTTTTACCTCTTGACTTGTTTTCTTTACTTGAAGAAGTTCTTCCTCTAGGTATTGGATTTGCGAATCCAAAACCTGACTCTCCATATTAATGTTTACCATTAATGCATGGTGATTAGATATCTCCTCTTCAACTCTAGTTCTTATCATTACCTCCGCCTCATAGCTTTAAAGGAAATTAAAAATTATTGTGACGTCCAAAGAATGATGTTACAGGATCTCATCATCGTAACCAGATTGTTACAAGTGACCAGATACTCTATCTCAATGATACATAACTGTAGACCTAAGATGGAGAACTGACATTGGATTAATTAAACTGTGTAGATTCCTAACTGGCAAACTCCCAGCAGAAACTAAACATCAGGTTTCCGACCACAGGTAGAAGGGGTTATCTGGGACTTTAATACTGATGGTCTATCCTAAAGGTACTGTCACACTTAGCGATGTACCAGCGATCCTGACCAGCGATATGACGCGGTCAGGATCGCTGGTACATCGCTAAGTGGTTGCTAGTGAGCTGCCACACAGGCAGATCTCACTAGCGACATCGCTGGGGATGGGGGTCGCTACTTACCTGTCACACCAGGCGATCCTGTGTCCTCCCGCCCGGCTCCACGCATCGCTCATCGTCACAGCAGGGAGCGCCGCAGGAAGCTGACGACGAGAAACAGTCCAGCCTATTCTCGCGCGATCAGCGATAAGCAGCGGGGGAGCCGGTCGTAGGTAAGTATCAGACATAGCGATATCGCTAGCAATATCGCTATAATGTCACAAGCTATAGCGATATTGCTAGCGATATCTCTTAGTGTGACAGGCCCTTAAGGCTAGGTCATCAGTGTCTGATCGGTGTGCATGTTACACCCGACACCTCTGTCGATCAACTGTTCCCGGAGTCAGTTGCAGCTGGAACTTCTCAGTTACAGAGCTGCACAGCTCTGTCGATAAAATAATGGCCATGGACGAGTACAGCACATTCACTCCCTATTGATTTGAATAGGTGGCAGATGTTCAGTATTCAGCCGCGGCCACTATACAGGTGAAACTGAGAACAGCTAATGGGCGAGGTTCGTTGTTATCCCGCCCCCCACAAATCAGACATTGATAACCTATCCATAGGATAGGCCATCACTGTTAGGGCCCCGTCACACATAGCGACTCACCAGCGATCCCGACAACGATATCAACTTGTCAGGATCGATGGTGAGTCACTACTTGATCGCTGGCGAGCTGTCAAACAGACAGCTTCACCAGCGATCAGCACCAGCGATTAGCACCAGCTACGCCGAGCGCCCGGCGTCACTGTGTACGCTAGTTACCAGCGCGCTGATGCAGGGAGCTGGTAACTAAGGTACACATTGGGTTTCTAAGCAGCGCGCGTCACTTAGAAATCCGATGTGTACCTTGGTTACCAGCTCCCTGCATCAGCGCGCTGGTAACTAAGGTACACATCAGGTTTCTAAGTGACGCGCACTGCTTAGATACCCGATGTTTACCCTAGTTACCAGCGCGCTGATCGCTGGTCTCCCGCCTGTCACATGCAGCGATGCGTGCTGGCCAGCGGGAGACCAGCGATCAAAAAAATGTCCTGGCTATTCCAGGACGATCAGCAATAACCAGCAGAGGGGCCGGTCGCTGGTCAGTGTCACACACAGAGATCTCGCTGGTGAGATTGCTGTTGCGTCACAAAATTGTGACTCAGCAGCGATCTCGTTAGCGAGATCGCTATGTGTGACGGGGGCTTTAAAGTCCTGGGCAACCCTTTAAGGAGTTCTAGGTGCCTGTAATAAATAATAATAATAAATTTTATTTCTATAGCGCCAACATATTCCGCAGCACTTTACATTTCAGAGGGGATTTGTACAGACAATAGACATTACAGCATAATAATAATCACATAGATCATAACAGATACCAAGAGGAATGAGGGCCCTGCTTGCAAACTTACAATCTATGAGGA
Source organism: Dendrobates tinctorius (assembly GCF_039654945.1). NCBI lineage: Eukaryota > Metazoa > Chordata > Amphibia > Anura > Dendrobatidae > Dendrobates > Dendrobates tinctorius. The sequence continues at coordinate 29,305,816 of NW_027361700.1, forward strand.
AAAAAGGTAGACACGAAAGGTGGGTGGTAATAATAGCCCTGATTGTTTGGATAAGCCATAATGTTAAGTGTGAAACAGTACAGACGCAGCCTGTAAATTTTATGCATCTGATTATGGCCATTCTAGAAATCTTCAATGTCCTTTGTTAGGCCAGTGCTGAACCTGAGTTGGTCATAACAATAGGGCATCACTGTCATACGCCAATCGACTAAGGAATACTACAGTACATCTGTGTCAACTCACAATGACAAAATTTTAACTGAACGAAGCTGTTGGAGCCACATAATGGTTTGTAAAAGAAATATTCTAACTGCAGCTACTGGCAACCAACAGTTATATCACCAATCAAAACCAGTTTCTAAAACTTGTCCCCGTAAGCTATAAATATGCTTTAAAGAGGTTGGCTGGTGAAAACAGCAACAAACAACAACTTGTTGATCATGGGGCTTTGGCCACTGGGGTCCTCATCGATTGACAGAATGGAGAACTTTTTTCCCATTAGAATGGAGAGACAGCGCGCATGCTCGACTCGTAGCCCCATAGAGGATAAATGGAGCAGTAGGTCATATGTTTGTAATAGGAATAAAAGTTCCTTGTCAGGAATAAACATTTTGTTTGTCTAGCAGTGGGACACCCACCAATCAGCATGTTATCATACATCCTACAAATAGGTGATAAGTTGTTTTCCCTTTATATTAATTGCTGAACCTTTGGGCCCACTATTGTCTCAGAACCTGGACCCACCAGAGAATCCACATGTATTCTAGTGGGTCAGACCAACTCTGGTCATATGTAGCTTCTGCTGGAAACCCATAATCAGGATTTAATCTACCCATATTAGGTGACCTGCACTTTCAAACAAGCACTACATTTCATCACCTTTTAATCTTAATTTCAAGATACCCTAATTCTAGTCATTTGTAAAACAACCCATAAGAATTGTTCCTTGGCTCCAAATCTGCTTCAAGAAGACTATTTTCTATTAGATCCTTGGGATCATTTTTGAGTCAAAATCTTAAGACTTACTTTTTTCTATAGCCCTCAGCAGTCAATTGATCACTCTTTATCTTTTGGCTAATGTTGTCATTGTGTGCTCTGGCTGAAAGTACCTTTAAAATAATATTAAAATATATTTATTCTTTAGATATAATTCTGTTATAAATTCCTAAGTGAAATATAAAAGCTTTTTACCTACCTGGTTCTGGAGATCAGTAATAATATTAAAGTACTGACTACAATCGGGGAATTTCAGGTTTTGATTTTCTTCATACCAATTACAGATTTTCTTCTCTAGTAAAGCATTCTCCTCCTCCAGGGACTCCACATTTTCCAGATAAGACGCCAGGCGACCATTGAGTGACTGCATAGTCTTCTTCTCATCAAAGCTGAGTAGATCGTCATTCTTGGAGGTATTGCAGTCTGCAAAGTTACTCATATGACACTTGTACACGGCAAAATTGCCCTGTGTTGCCTGTTCACAGGCAGAAGACGAATGTCTAGAGTCTCTAAAATGAGCTCCATTTTGAAGGCCATTTACTTTAAGAGATTTGTTCTGGTCATGATCTGAAGAGAGATGACTTCTGTATTTGGGATAACTTATATATTCTCCATGACTTTTGGTCCCAAACAAAGGATGGAAAATTCTGTAGCCCATTATGTTCCCACCACCCTAAGCAGAAGAGAGGACACTTAACACAAGAACCAGTCTATTAAGTGATGATGATCCGTTCCTCAGCCTCTTTATATGAAGCATGAATGGACATGAGGTCATAGTTATGTGAATTGAGCATACATAGGTCTCTTAAACTGTTGAGTGTCATCAAGCACTAATTTATGGGATTAATGAGCAAGCAGAGAGGAGGCTCACATGCAGATTATAACTTGCTTTTTGCATATATATATATATGCATATACTGCATATATATATATCTAAATCATTTTAAATGCATTACAAACTTTACATGAAAGTCTCAAATATTTTCTGTGTTAATTTTGAAAAGATTGCACAAATCAAGTATGAAAGTGCAAATTTATCCTTTTGGGCTCACTGTATTAGAATGTTTTATTTTTTGGGGGGTAGATTTTATTTTTGATTTTTTTTTTTTTTTCTCTCATGATGTTAGAAAGACTTATCTGACAACACAAAATTAAAAAAAAAATAAAACTGTTAAATAGAGATGTGGCTAAACATGTTATGCCTATAAAAGCCAGTAATATTATCTATATTGGCAACAAGTCTGTAAAGTCTGCAATTGCCTGTAGAATAGATAGATATACCAATAGAAGAGCATGCTCTTTTTACACCTAGTGTATCTTTAAGACAATAATACAAGAAGGTTTATTTCTCATTACTCTATGACTGATCACATAATGCTGCTCAATAAACCTTGGTGTATGAGACCTAATAACACCGTTAGCATACTAAAATTGACATATATCCAGCTAACATAAAAGAGAAGTAGCTGAATCAGACATGATTTATGGTCATGTTGACCAGTCATTGCCATGAGTAGTTACACTACTATGAAAACAAGAATGTACCTGCTCATTAGTGACATACCCACATTTTTACAGCTAAGGTCTCTTTTGTATCTCCTTTTCAAGGTATTACCTGGACATGGCTTACTGTAGATGTAAGATCTAATAATGACAATGCCAATCAATAGTTTCCGCAAGGACAATGCAATTTTTTAATGGAATTAAGTTCAGAATTGAGCCTTTAAAGGGCTTATGAATCTAATTTTGTTTGCCTATTTGGTCTTGATTAAAAATAAAGAACGTACTGCTTAGTATATGCAAATTGTCTCTTCAGAGAAGGAGGATTTGAACTCTAATGCCACCTATTGGAAGTAGCAAGCCTACAAGTCATTATTGACCCTTTAATGAGCCTTGAAAAATTACTTAGGATAAAAATCAAATCAGAATCTCAATTTGAAGACACAATGTTTGGGGTATTGCTCCTCATCAGTACAAAGTATGTGATCTGATTTGGCTAGGTGAGAGGCTTAAACTGGGATCTAAGGGGTAAGGTTTCTCCTTGTGGAGAGTGACATGCCAGATCTGGCATGCCAGTATGAGGAGACTTAAACGCCTTGCATGCTCCTCTGGGAAACTAAATATGCTAATTATCTCTTCAGAGAGGAAGAGGACTTGAACTCTAGTGCCATCTATTGGAAGTAGAAATCCTACATGTCATTATTGACCCTTTAGAGCTTTGAAATATGACTTAGGACAAAAGCCAAATCTGAATCTCAATTTGTAGACCCTTTTTTTCCTCAAACCTTTTCTGGGAGTAGCCATATTGGAGACAAACACAAATTTTTAGAAAGTAAAGTCAAGAGTACAAAAAGACTGCAATGGGCTCCAAAACAAAACTTAGGAGGTGTGTTGTGAGTTTATTTTTCCCTTCACTAGTGAGGTTTGATGAACTCTCTCTTCTGGCGAAGGAAGGTAGTGAGGCTGATTACCAAACAGCTGAGCAGGTAGATGATGACTGGGTCACAGGAACTGATGACTGGATATAAGGCAGCCGACACCCTGCTGCCTTGCCGGTGATTTCCTGCTGGATTCTTGGAGACCAGTCTGATTTCTGCTTCTCAAAGCTAAGTTTTGCTCTGCCTTTTGTACACTTTAGTTCTGGTTTTGTTTGCCTTGTTTTTTGGCGTTCAGCCATCCCCAGCCGGGGGTGAGCTGAATTCCATTTTTGTCTCTGATCTGTTGATCTCTGGCTCTGTCTTCAGAATATACCTGAGTGCTGATATAGTCTTTTTGAAGCCTAGCGACTTCAGGGCCTGTTTTTCCTATCTGTCTGTTGGTTAATTTTTGGATAGGGTTTTTGCGGATTGCAGACAGCAGCTTTTCTATCCTGTCCTATTTAGTTAGCTTGGGCCCCATCATTTGCTCAACCTATGTTTCTATCTGTGTTAGTGTTTTTTCATCTTGCTTCACAGTCATTATATGTTGGGGGCTGCCTTTTGCTTTGGGGTCTGCTCTGGGGCAGTTTAGATTTCCCCTTTCTCTCTTTAGGCTAATTTAGTTCTCCGGCTGTGATCGAGGGGTCTAGGGCACCGTAGGAACCCCCCACGGCTACTGCTAGTTGTTGTGGATAGGTTCAGGGGTCTGCAATCCGATAGCTTCCAACTTCTCTGGTTTTCTGGACTTAGCTATTATTTTTGTTTTTTCCTCCTTCGGTGACTCATCCATAACAGAATCACTGGCCATACCACAGATCCTAGGGTACTCAATAGCAGGAAAGAATTGTAAAAAAAAAAAAAAAAAAAAGGTGTCAGAATTTGTTTGTGTATATTTTTTCCTCTATATTTCTGAGGCCATCGGGGGAATTTTTTTTTCTCTCAATGGAGATGAAGCAATTGTCTGATCGTGTGGAGCAGCTCGCTGCGGAAGTGCGGGGAATTTCCGCCTGTCTTACTCATTCAAATGCTGCTGAACCAAAGATCCCCACTCCTGATGTGTTTTTTGGGGATCGGTCTAAATTTTTGAACTTCAAGAATAATTGTAAATTATTTTTCGCCTTGAAGCCTAACTCGTCGGGGAGCTCCGCGCAGCGGGTTAAAATTTTCATCTTTTTGCTGCGCGGCGATCCCCAGGATTGGGCGTTTTCTTTGAAACCTGATGATCCTATTCTAAATAATGTGGATGCATTTTTTCAAGCCTTGGGGTTGTTGTATGATGAACCTAATGCTATTGATCAGGCTGAAAAGGCCCTGTTGGCATTGAGCCAGGGTCGGGATTCTGCAGAGTTGTACTGTCAAAAATTCCAAAAGTGGGCGGTCCTTACTACCTGGAATGATGATGCCTTGGCAGCTCTCTTTCGGAAAGGTTTGTCAGAAACCGTAAAAGATACTATGGTGGGATTTCCTGTTCCCTCTGGTCTTGACGATTCTATGTCATTAGCCATTCAGGTTGATCGGCGTTTGCGTGAACGCAAGACCGCACGAGAGGTGTTGCCACCTGTTGAACAAATGTCTGAACCTATGCAATGTGATAGAGTTTTGTCCAGGGCGCAACGTCAGGAGTTCAGAAGGCAAATAAGCTGTGTTTTTTTGTGGAGATGCCTCGCATATTATTTCTGTCTGCCCTAAACAAGAGAAGCGTTATGCTCACACGTTTTCTGTGGGTGGTGTTCAACCTAAGTTTCTTCTGGCAATTACTCTGATCTGCTCCCTGTCCACATTTTCCGCCAAGGCTTTTGTGGATTCGGGAGCAGCTCTGAACCTGATGGACTTGGATTTTGCTAAACGTTGTGGATTTCCTATGACGCCTTTGTGGATGCCTATCCCTTTGAGGGGTATTGATGCGACTCCTTTGGTGAAAAATAAACCTCAGTTTTGGACCCAGGTGGTAATGCGGGTCGCCCCAGACCATCAAGAAAATTGCAGATTTTTGGTGTTGCATAATTTGCATGATACCATTGTTCTGGGGTTTCCCTGGTCGCAAATCCATAATCCAGTTTTGGATTGGAAATCTGTGTCTGTGGTGAGTTGGGGTTGTCGGTGTGCCCTTAGTGATGCTCCTGTTTTCTCCACCTCTCCCCAGTCGCATGATTTTCCTGACTATTTGGCTGACTTTTATGATGTATTTAGTGAGAATGAGTCTGCGTCTTTGCCTTCTCAAAGGAGTTATGACTGTGCAATTGAGCTGAGCCCGGAGTGTAAATTTCCCAAGGGTCGGCTGTTCAATTTATCTGTACCCGAGCACGAGGCTATGCAATCCTTTATTAAGGAGTCGTTGGAGAAGGGTCATATTAGACCATCCTCTTCACCCTTAGGTGCTGGCTTTTTTTCGTGGCTAAAAAAGATGGTTCATTAAGGCCTTGTATTGACTATCGTGCCCTCAACAAAATTACTGTTAAATATCAGTATCCGTTACCCCTGATTTCTGATCTATTCTCCAGAGTTAAAGTTGCTTGCTGGTTTACCAAGCTTGACCTCTGGGGGCGTATAATCTTATTCGCATTAAGCATGGGGATGAATGGAAGACGGCATTTAATACTCCGGAGGGACATTTTGAGTACCTGGTGATGCCTTTTGGGCTCACTAATGCCCCTTCTGTCTTCCAATCCTTCATGAACGATATTTTCCGAGACTTTGTGGATAAATTTTTGATTATCTATCTGGATGATATTTTGATCTTTTCCAAGGATTGGGACTCTTATGTGGAACATGTTCGGACTGTGTTCCGGATTTTGAGGGAGAATTCCCTGTATGTCAAGGGATCGAAATGCCTTTTTGGGGTACAGAGGATTTCATTTTTGGGATTCATTTTGTCTCCGTCAACTATTGAAATGGACCCGGCCAAGGTACAGGCCATTTATGATTGGGTTCAGCCCACTTCTTTGAAGACCCTCCAGAAGTTTTTGGGTTTTGCTAATTTTTATCGGAAATTTATAGCTAATTTTTCTAGTATTGCCAAGCCATTGACTGATTTGACTAAGAAGGGTGCTGATGTGCTGAATTGGTCTCCGGAGACTGTTTCTTCCTTTCAGGAGCTGAAGCGAAGATTCACTTCTGCCCCGGTTCTGCGGCAACCTGATGTCTCACTCCCGTTTCAGGTAGAGGTGGACGCCTCTGAGATTGGTACAGGAGCTGTTTTGTCCCAAAAAGATCCTGTGACATCTAAAATGAATCCCTGTGCTTTCTTTTCCCGAAAGTTCTCCCCATCCGAACGTAACTATGATGTGGGGAATTGGGAACTGTTGGCCATGAAATGGGCATTTGAGGAGTGGAGACACTGGTTGCAGGGAGCTAAACACCAGGTCGTGGTCCTTACTGACCACAAGAATTTGTTTTACCTGGAGTCGGCCAAACGCTTGAATCCTAGACAGGCTAGGTGGGCCTTGTTTTTCACACGTTTTGATTTTGTGGTCTCTTTTCTTCCTGGCACTAAGAATGTCAAGGCAGATGCCCTCTCTAGGAGTTTCTTTGCTGATTCTCCTGTTGTGACCAAGCCTGCTACCATCTTAGGCGAGGGGGTAGTTCTTTCTGCCATCTCGCCTGATTTGAGACGTGCTCTGGAAGAGTTTCAGGAGGACAAACTTGAGCGTTGTCCCAGTGGAAAGTTGTATGTTCCTGACCAGTGGAGGAAGAGAGTGATGTCTGAAGTTCATTGCTCTGCATTGGCTGGTCATCCAGGTATTTTTGGTACTAGAGATCTGGTGAGTTGGTCTTTTTGGTGGCCCGCCTTGTCTCGTGATGTCAGCAATTTTGTGCAGTCCTGTGGGACTTGCTCCCGGTCTAAACCTTGTTCTCGCTCTAGTGGGTTGTTGATGCCTTTGCCGGTGCCCAAGAGGCCATGGACCCATATTTCAATGATTTTATCTCTGATATGCCTGTCTCTCAGAGAATGACCGTTATTTGGGTGATTTGTGATATATAATCTCTAAGATGGTCCATCTTGTACCACTCCCTAAGTTGCCATCTTCCTCTGAGTTGGTGCCCTTGTTTTTGCAACAGGTAGTTCGCTTGCACGGGATTCCTGAGAACATTGTGTCTGACAGAGGAGTTCAGTTTGTGTCTAGATTTTGGAGGACTTTCTGTTCCAAGCTGGGAATTCAGTTGTCCTTCTCCTCTGCTTTTCACCCTCAGACCAACGGGCAGACGGAGAGAACAAACCAGACTTTGGAGTCGTATTTGAGATGTTTTATTTCGGCTGATCAGGATGATTGGGTTTCATTTTTGCCCTTGGCCGAATTTGCTTTAAATAATAGAGCTAGTTTTGCCACTTTGATGTCACTTTTTTTGTAACTTTGGGTTTCATCCTCGATTTTCTTTAGGGCAGGTGGAGCCTTCTGCCTTCCCAGGTGTTGACGCTGTGGTGGAGTTAATGCACCAGATCTGGGACCAAGTGATGGATAAGTTGTCTCTCTCCCAGGAAAAGGCCCAGCGGTTTTCCAACCGGCATAGGACCATTGGTCCCCAGTTTAATGTGGGTGATATGGTTTGGTTGTCATCAAAAAATATCGCTATGAAGGTGGCTTCTCCTAAGTTTAAGCCTAGATTTATTGGACCTTACAAGATTTTGGAGATTATTAATCCGGTCTCTTTTCGGTTGGCTCTTCCTGTTACGTTTAAGATTCATAATGTGTTCCATAAGTCCTTGTTGAAGAGGTTTGTTGAACCAGTAGTTCCTGGGGTGGCACCTCCTGACCCTGTATTGGTTGAAGGTAACATGGAGTATGAGGTAGAGAAGATACTAGATTCCAGTCTGGCTAGACGGAGACTCCAGTATTTGGTTAAGTGGAAGGGTTATGGTCAGGAGGATAATTCCTGGGTCTCTGCCTCTGATATTCATGCCGAAAGATTGGTGCGTGCCTTTCATCGGGCTCACCCTGATCGCCCTGGTGGCATGGATGAAGGTTCGTTGACCCCTCCTCAAGGGGGAGGTACTGTAGTGAGTTCATTTTTCCCTTCACCAGTGAGGTCTGATGAGCTCCCTCTTCTGGCGAATCAAGGTAGTGAGGCTGATTACCAAACAGCTGAGCAGGTAGATGATGACTGAGTCACAGGAACTGATGACTGGATATAAGGCAGCCGACGCCCTGCTGCCTTGCCGGTGATTTCCTGCTGGATTCTTGGAGACCAGTCTGATTTCTGCTTCTCAAAGCTAAGTTTTGCTCTGCCTTTTGTACACTTTAGTTCTGGTTTTGTTTGCCTTGTTTTTTGGAGTTCAGCCATCCCCGGCCGGGGGTGAGTTGAATTCCATTTTTGTCTCTGATCTGTTGATCTCTGGCTCTGTCTTCAGAATATACCTGAGTGCTGATATAGTCTTTTTGAAGCCTAGCAACTTCAGGGCCTGTTTTTCCTATCAGTCTGTTGGTTCATTTTTGGATAGGGTTTTTGCGGATTGCAGACAGCAGCTTTTCTATCCTGTCCTATTTAGTTAGCTTGGGCCCCATCATTTGCTCAACCTATCTTTCTATCTGTGTTAGTGTTTTTTCATCTTGCTTCACAGTCATTATATGTTGGGGGCTGCCTTTTGCTTTGGGGTCTGCTCTGGGGCAGTTTAGATTTCCCCTTTCTGTCTTTAGGCTAATTTAGTTCTCCGGCTGTGATCGAGGGGTCTAGGGCACCGTAGGAACCCCCCACGGCTACTGCTAGTTGTTGTGGATAGGTTCAGGGGTCTGCAATCCGATAGCTTCCAACTTCTCTGGTTTTCTGGGCTTAGCTATTATTTTTGTTTTTTCCTCCTTCGGTGACTCATCCATAACAGAGGTGACTCCAAAAGCAATGACCAGTGTTTGCAGCTATTGTCCCATATATACTGTATTAAATTGTTAGATCACAATGCGGTCTTATAATTATATGGATAAATTTATTAATTTGTGCTAATATAGCTAATTTTCCAATCTACCCTGTTTTACACATAGATATCACACAAAAAGAAGTTCTATTCAACCTCTGCTTGCAATTAGATTCATCATGCTGTAATTTCACTGCTTAGGCTAGTTTCACACTAGCATATGGAGGAGCTGTGGAGGGATGCAGACTTCCTCCGTGAAGCTCTGCCCTCTGCCATGCCTCCTCTGTTCAGCTCCGCCTCCATTGGCATGCGGCCTGCGTACCCTATCTTTAGCATTGGGTGCGCAGGCTGTGTCGATGTATGCAGATGCCACCGTATGCGTCGTTTTGATGGTGCGGCGACCTGCGCCGAATGCAACGTGTTGGATTTTATTGCTGCCGCCGCACCATCAAAGAGACGCATGCGGAGGCATCCGCATACATCGGCACGGCCTGCGTACCCAATGCAAAAGGGTACGCAGGCTGCATGCCGATGGAGGCGGAGATGAATGGAGGAGGTGCGGCAGTGGGCGGAGCTTCACGGAGTACTTAGATCTGTTGTGCCTCCACAATAGAGCATGAAGTAACCAAAATTATTGAAGCACAACAGAGCTGAGCTGATATTGATCAATAAAATGTAAAACTGTAAATGCCACTTTGTTGATGCATGTGGCAGCTGAACATTTTCTGCTACGTGCTTTAGCATAACATAGGAGCATTTCAGTTTTTAGATCTATGAATTTTATATTATTGAAATAACAATTGTGAAAGCTGTGTTTGATGCTTGCTGCCAATAAGTCAAAAATGTAAAACTGCAATGCCCCTCTGAATATGAACATAGCAGAAGATAATCCTCTACTATATGCATCAACAGAACAGCATTTAGAGTTTTGCATCTCTAAGTAAGCACAAATCAGCATTGCTGTGCTTATGCAATTGGTTATTTCAAGCTGACTTCTGCTGGAAATCAACTAATAGATCAATGATCTGTAAGCACTAGTGTTGAGCATTCCGATACTGCAAATATCGGGTATCAGCCGATATTCGCTGTATCGGAGTTCCAATATTTTTACAGTATCAAGTACCAGAATCGGAAGTTCCCATAATGCAATGAGCCAGCTGTGTTAGCCATGTTAACTAATGGAATGGCTGTGATTGGCTGCTGAAATGATGTCATCATGATGCATGGTCTGTGCGGGCCTGCCGGGAGTCTGTGCGGGCCTGACGGGGGTCTGTGCGGGCTGCTGGGGGTCTGTGCAGGCCTGCCGGGGGTCTGTGCGGGCCTGCCAGGGGTTTGTGTGGGCCTGCCGGGGGGTCTGTGCGGGCCTGCTGGGGGTCTCTGCGGGTTGCCGGGGGTCTGTGCGTGCCTGCCGGGGGTCTGTACGGGCCTGCCAAGGGTCTGTGCGGGCCTGCCGGGGGTCTGTGCGGGCCTGCCGGGGGTCTGTGCGGGCCTGCCAGGGGATTGTGCGGGCCTGCCAGGGGTATGAGCGGGCCTGCCGGGGGTCTGTGCGGGTTGCCGGGGGTCTGTGTGGGCCTGCCGTGGGTCTGTACGGGCCTGCCAAGGGTCTGTGTGGGCCTGCTGGGGGTCTGTGCGGGCTGCCGGGGGTCTGTGCGGCCCTGCCGGGGGTCTGTGCGGGCCTGCTGGGGGTCTGTGCGGGCCTGCCGGGGGTTGTGTGTGTGTGCAGGCTTCGTCCGATGGGACTACAAGTCCCATTGGGCTATGGCTGCTACAATGACAGTGATTGACACATTAGCCAATGATGGGACAGTAGTAGTCCCATCATCCGGCTAATGTGTTGAATGTAAAAAAAAAAACATACCTACTACATACATACTACATATATACAACATACATACATACTACATACACACTTCATATATACTACATTCATACAACATACATACATACTTCATACATACCACATATATACTACATTCATACAACATACATACATACTGCATAATACATACATACTACATATATACTACATTCATACAACATACATACATACATACATACTACATACATACTACATACAGTTGTGGCCAAAAGTATTGACACCCCTGCAATTCTGTCAGACAATACTCAGTTTCTTCCTGAAAATGATTGCAATCACAAATTCTTTGGTATTATTCTCTTCATTTAATTTGTTTTAAATGAAAAAACACAAAAGAGAATGAAGCAAAGATCAAAACATTGATCATTTCACACAAAACTCCAAAAATGGGCCAGACAAAAGTATTCGCACCCTCAGCCTAATACTTAGTTGCACAACCTTTAGCCAAAATAACTGCAACCAACCGCTTCCGGTAACCATCAATGAGTTTCTTACAATGCTCTGCTGGAATTTTAGACCATTCTTCTTTGGCAAACTGCTCCAGGTCCCTGATATTTGAAGGGTGCCTTCTCCAAACTGCCATTTTTAGATCTCTCCACAGGTGTTCTATGGGATTCAGGTCTGGACTCATTGCTGGCCACCTTAGAAGTCTCCAGTGCTTTCTCTCAAACCATTTTCTAGTGCTTTTTGAAGTGTGTTTTGGGTCATTGTCCTGCTGGAAGACCCATGACCTCTGAGGGAGACCCAGCTTTCTCACACTGGGCCCTACATTATGCTGCAAAATTTGTTGGTAGTCTTCAGACTTCATAATGCCATGCACACGGTCAAGCAGTCCAGTGCCAGAGGCAGCAAAGCAACCCCAAAACATCAGGGAACCTCCGCCATGTTTGACTGTAGGGACCGTGTTCTTTTCTTTGAATGCCTCTTTTTTTCTCCTGTAAACTCTATGTTGATGCCTTTGCCCAAAAAGCTCTACTTTTGTCTCATCTGACCAGAGAACATTCTTCCAAAATGTTTTAGGCTTTTTCAGGTAAGTTTTGGCAAACTCCAGCCTGGCTTTTTTATGTCTTGGGGTAAGAAGTGGGGTCTTCCTGGGTCTCCTACCATACAGTTCCTTTTCATTCAGACGCCGACGGATAGTATGGGTTGACACTGTTGTACCTATTGTACCCTCGGACTGCAGGGCAGCTTGAACTTGTTTGGATGTTAGTCAAGGTTCTTTATCCAACATCCGCACAATCTTGCGTTGAAATCTCTTGTCAATTTTTCTTTTCCGTCCACATTTTGGGAGGTTAGCCACAGTGCCATGGGCTTTAAACTTCTTGATGACACTGCGCACGGTAGACACAGGAACATTCAGGTCTTTGGAGATGGACTTGTAGCCTTGAGATTGCTCATGCTTACTCACAATTTGGTTTCTCAAGTCCTCAGACAGTTCTTTGGTCTTCTTTCTTTTCTCCATGCTCAATGTGGTACACACAAGGACACAGGACAGAGGTTGAGTCAACTTTAATCCATGTCAACTGGCTGCAAGTGTGATTTAGTTATTGCCAACACCTGTTAGGTGCCACAGGTAAGTTACAGGTGCTGTTAATTACACAAATTAGAGAAGCATCACGTGATTTTTCGAACAGTGCCAATACTTTTGTCTACCCTCTTTTTTATGTTTGGTGTGGAATTATATCCAATTTGGCTTTAGGACAATTCTTTTTGTGTTTTTTCATTTAAGACAAATTAAATGAAGATAATAATACCAAAGAATTTGTGTTTGCAATCATTTTCAGGAAGAAACTGAGTATTATCTGACAGAATTGCAGGGGTGTCATTACTTTTGGCCACAACTGTATATACTACATTCATACATACATACTACATACATACTACATATATACTACATTCATACAACATACATACATACATACTACATAATACATACAACATACAAACAACATGCTACATACATACATACTACATACAGTTGTGGCCAAAAGTATTGACACCCCTGCAATTCTGTCAGATAATACTCAGTTTCTTCCTGAAAAGGATTGCAATCACAAATTCTTTGGTATTATCTTCATTTAATTTGTCTTAAATAAAAAAACACAAAAGAGAATGAAGCAAAAAGCAAAACATTGATCATTTCACACAAAACTCCAAAAATGGGCCAGACAAAAGTATTTGCACCCTCAGCCTAATACTTGGTTGCACAACCTTTAGCCAAAATAACTGCGACCAACCGCTTCCGGTAACCATCAATGAGTTTCTTACAATGCTCTGCTGGAATTTTAGACCATTCTTCTTTGGCAAACTGCTCCAGGTCCCTGATATTTGAAGGGTGCCTTCTCCAAACTGCCATTTTTAGATCTCTCCACAGGTGTTCTATGGGATTCAGGTCTGGACTCATTGCTGGCCACCTTAGAAGTCTGCAGTGCTTTCTCTCAAACCAATTTCTAGTGTTTTTTGAAGTGTGTTTTGAGTCATTGTCCTGCTGGAAGACCCATGACCTCTGAGGGAGACCCAGCTTTCTCACACTGGGCCCTACATTATGCTGCAAAATTTGTTGGTAGTCTTCAGACTTCATAATGCCATGCACACGGTCAAGCAGTCCAGTGCCAGAGGCAGCAAAGCAACCCCAAAACATCAGGGAACCTCTGCCAGTTTGACTGTAGGGACCGTGTTTTTTTCTTTGAATGCCTCTTTTTTTCTCCTGTAAACTCTATGTTGATGCCTTTGCCCTGAAAGCTCTACTTTTGTCTCATCTGACCAGAGAACATTCTTCAAAAAATGTTTTAGGCTTTTTCAGGTAAGTTTTGGCAAACTCCAGTCTGGCTTTTTATGTCTTGGGGTAAGAAGTGGGGTCTTCCTGGGTCTCCTACCATACAGTCCCTTTTCATTCAGACGCCGACGGATAGTGCGGGTTGACACTGTTGTACCCTCGGACTGCAGGGCAGCTTGAACTTGTTTGGATGTTAGTCGAGGTTCTTTATCCAACATCCGCACAATCTTGCGTTGAAATCTCTTGTCAATTTTTCTTTTCCGTCCACATCTAGGGAGGTTAGCCACAGTGCCATGGGCTTTAAACTTCTTGATGACACTGCGCACGGTAGACACAGGAACATTCAGGTCTTTGGAGATGGACTTGTAGCCTTGAGATTGCTCATGCTTCCTCAAAATTTGGTTTCTCAAGTCCTCAGACAGTTCTTTGGTCTTCTTTCTTTTCTCCATGCTCAATGTGCTACACACAAGGACACAGGACAGAGGTTGTGTCAACTTTAATCCATGTCAACTGGCTGCAAGTGTGATTTAGTTATTGCCAACACCTGTTAGGTGCCACAGGTAAGTTACAGGTGCTGTTAATTACACAAATTAAAGAAGCATCACATGATTTTTTGAACAGTGCCAATACTTTTGTCCACCCTCTTTTTTATGTTTGGTGTGGAATTATATCCAATTTGGCTTTAGGACTATTCTTTTTGTGTTTTTTTCATTTAAGACAAATTAAATGAAGATAATAATACCAAAGAATTTGTGTTTGCAATAATTTTCAGGAAGAAACTGAGTATTATCTGACAAAATTGCAGGGGTGTCAATACTTTTGGCCACAACTGTACAGACTACATACAATACATTCATACAATACATACATATAGACATACAGTACATATAACATAGAGTACATACTCACCATCACTTGTCACTTTGATCCCCGAAGCCAGTGTCATCTGTAAAAAAATATTAAAATAACAAACTACCAATATACTCCCTGATCCGCAGAAATCCACGAGTGTCCCACGACGATCTCCTGCAGTGCATCACTGAGAGGTTACCATAGTTCACTGGTCTCACTTTATGGCAAAAGCTGCGTGGGAACTTTCTCACACAGCAATGCCAAAAGTGAGACTAGGGACTATTTTTTTTACAGTGGCAGAGGAATACAGTGCGGAAGGATACCTACCTCCCGTCATTGTATTCCTGGAGCCCCTACAGAGAAGTCGCATCAGCTGATGCTGCTGTTCTCCACGGGAGATCGTCGTGGGACACTCGTGGATTTCTGCGGATCAGGGAGTATATTGGTTGTTTGTTATTTTAATATTTTTTACAGATGACACTGGCTTTGGGGATCAAAGTGACAAGTGATGGTGAGTATGCTCTCTATGTTATATGTACGTATTGTATGAATGTATGAATGTATTGTATGTAGTATGTATGCAGTATGTATGTTGTATGTATCTTGTATGTATGTAGTATGTATGTATGCTGTATGAATGTAGTATGTATGTATTATGTAGTATGTATGTATGCTGTATGAATGTAGTATATATGTAGTATGTAGTTATGTTGTATGAATGTAGTATATATGTAGTATGTATGTATTATATAGTATGTATGTATGTTGCATGAAAGTAGTATGTATGTAGTATGTATGTAGTATGTATGTGTTTTTTTTTTTTACATTCAACACATTAGCCGGATGATGGAACTACTACTGTCCCATCATTGGCTAATGTATCAATCACTGTCATTGTAGCAGGCATAGCCCGATGGGACTTGTAGTCCCATCGGACGATACCTGCACACACACAACCCCCGGCAGGCCCGCACAGACCCCCGGCAGCCCGCACAGACCCCCGGCAGGCCCGCACAGACCCCCGGCAGGCCCGCACAGACCCCCGGCAGGCCCGTGCAGACCCCCGGCAGGCCCGCACAGACCCCCGGCAGCCCACACAGACCCCCGGCAGGCCCGCACAGACCACCGGCAGGCCCGCACAGACCCCCGAGAGGCCCGTACAGACCCCTCCCACACACACACGCACAGTCTCCATCCACGCACTGCCCACACTCTTCCCCCCTTCCGAAATGGATGTGCAAGGAAAGAAAGGGTTTATTTTCATTCTGATATTTGTGCCCCATTGACTTGCATGGGTTTCTGGTATCAGAATCGGCGATATCCGATATTTTTGGGGTATCGGTCCGATCCAATCCGATATTTCCCGATATCGGAAGGTATCGCTCAACACTAGTAAGCACACATTCTGCTATGTTGATTTGTAAAGCAGAAAAGTAGACTGATGTGGAAAAGTTGTGTGTAGGACCACAGAGTGTGCAGAAGAAAAGCGTATTTTAATCAGCTAATCAGCTATTAACTTCAAGATATACCAAATATCTGGTGGAGACACAGCAGGACTGAATGCAGCACAACAGAGTTATGCTGGATGAAGCGCTTTTTTACAAATCAAAAGCACACAAGAGAGCAGAGTGAGGGTCTATCAGCACTGGAGAGAAGCAGGATGGAACTGGACAATTAGCAGTGCTAAAATAGGGCCACCTAATTAGCAATGTGAAGCTGTATGTACAGGCGGACAGATGAAGATGAAAAAGACATAATTATGGTAGGCAAAGGTTGTGACATAAGGTATGAATGCTATTTTTGTTGATTTTATATACACCACATCAAAACCCTGTCATGGGCAGTCCATTCTCCAGACCTGAACCCCATTGAAAACCTCTGGAATGTAATCAAGAGGAAGATGGATAGTTACAAGCTATCAAACAAAGAAGAACTGCTTCAAATTTTGCATCCAAAGCAGTGTGAAAGACTGGTGGCAAGCACGCCAAGACACGTGAAAGTTGTTTTTAAAAATCATGGTTATTCCACAAAATATTGATTTCTGAACTCTTCCTGAGTTAAAACATTAGTATTGTTGTTTCTAAATGATTATGAACTTGTTTCTTTGCATTATTTGAGGTCTGAATGCACTGGGTTTTTTTTTTATTTTGACCATTTCTCCTTTTCAGAAAAAAAAAATAAATTTATTGCTTGGAAATTCAGAGACATGTTATCAGTAGTGTAAGGTAGCGCTTGTCACTAAGGTAGGGTATACTCGCTAGACAGCCGATAAATCAGGTCCGGCACAGGTTTCTCAACATAACTCAGTCCATTCGGTTTATTATGCAGCATAAACCATCAACTGCAACATAAAGTTCATATCAGATCAGCATAGCATCCATGCCAGAGCTCCGCTCTGCTAACCCTGTGGTCACACAGGCTTGGCTATGTCCGGTACACAGACTCTCTAGCCTCACAGTTATATCCCCTGTCCGGGTTACCTCATGGCTGCTTCTCAGTGCAGGCGTTCATTCCCTCCAGGGAACTATCAGACATACGTCTCCACGTGCACTCAGGAAGCCAGACACATCTTCCTCAGTTGGCCTCACGTCAGACAGACGAGACCTTCCATAAGGACCAATCGGGTCCAAGCATTCACTCATGTGACCTACCCTGGCCACCTTATATGGTACGTAGCCACGCCCACCAGATCACATGGCTATGACCTCATCACAGGTCCTTCAACCACTCATACACATACTTTACTATGGCGTTTTAGACACCCGCCCCTAGGTGGGTTTGTAGGTGATTGATCCCACCTATCTCATCAATCACCTGAAGGTTTCTCCCTAACACATTGGAACGAAAGATCAGCTCTGCTGATCAGCACATAATCAAGCCTTCATCCCAAGGCCACCCACCTTGGGATACACAATGGTAATTTAGGACCCTGCTCCTGTTACCACTCTGAATATAAACTTGGCACACACACGTGGAATCCAAAGCAAATGGTGGTTTAATAAGGTACAGTACATACAGTGACGTTTCAGTCTATATGTCCTTCATCAATGTACTAAAAATAAAAAATGGATATAAGTATCAAATAAATTAGGTATATGCAAATGTTGTACAACACATGGTTAAGCCAAAATACAGAGTGTAATTGACATGATTCATATTCAGAAACCAATATGGCTGTTAGTTTAATATATTAAATAAATCAAATATATACAAAGGTTGTACAACACATAATTAAGTCTGGGAATTAGGTGTGGTTTCCATGATATATATCCAAAAAACATGTGCAGCATTATGGCTAGTAGCATACTATTTTAGACACAGCGATGCAACCATCTAAAGTGCAAGAGAGAGGCACATACCCCTAAAAATCACTGTGGTTCCTTTTGTCAGGGCAAAAAAGAGAATTCTATGGGAAAGAGAGAGGTAGTGACATCATGATAAATAAGCAGCAGTATATGGTTAGTGAGGAAAGATATATACAATGCCAACATACCGTAGCTACTGTAAGGAGACGGCTTGGGGCCGGTTTACTGTAATTACAACATAGTCGCCATTAACAGCGTAAATATGAAGTGAATGCCTATCATAGAAGCAAAAATTAGAAGTATCTGGTGTATCTTACCCTTGGGAGGTGCGCAGTGCAGGAAACAGCATGAACACGGCATCCGCCGCGAGTCACGAGTGCTGTATGAAGTGAGACCGGCAGTGTATTTATGTGTAAGGAGGAGGGCGGCTGGGAGGAAGTGCATCACCAGTAATCGTCCGGCGTGTGCTCCAGCATCACCCAGTTGCGTTCCATTAGCCGGAAAATGCTGGCAGCGGAGAGAGAATGCGCTCCGCCTCCTACGGAGGTGAGGGGAATGCTTACCACTGCTGTGCATGTCAGGGCATAATAACTAAGTGGTGTTACCCAGTGAGTGGTGATAATGGAGAGTGAGTGGATATCACTGTTATACCGCTGTGGGATCAGACGTGTAGAAGTCTGAAGAAGAAGGAATGAAAGGCTGAATGCCGAAACGTGCGTAGGGGCAAGATATCACCACCCACAGGAGGTAAAAGTTTGTTTTGCACTTAGGTACTTTATGTGACTGGCGTTTTTATTAGCACTATCTTGCTTTGTAGCTTTTGATGCTTGTCACTCTCTACAACTTGCTACTTAAAGCGATTAGTGGGGTGTTTTTTGGTATGTGCAACCTCCTATTAGTAGGTTTGTGGGGGGTGGTATCTTTACTTGGGTTTCCCACCTTTTAATCTTAATGTAATGTGTGTAATTTTCTTACCAAATAAAGATTGTCTATTTTTCCTAAATTGGGTTCATATGTGTATTTTCGGATATATTTAACCTTATGTGAACCCAGAGATGGGTCTTTTCTTTAGTAAGGAGCTAATTAATTGTATTTAATATAGGAGGCGTTTAAAAATGCTCCGCTGTTGGACTTCAACATTTTTGTTAATTGTGGGATCAGACGTGCAGAAGTCAGGCGGTGCCACGAGGGTGCAAAGTGACTTTCAGAAATTGGTGACTTCATAATTTTCAGTGTGGTTGATTTTGCAGTAAAAATACATCCAATTAGTACCATGAATTGAATTGATGTTACATCACAGACCACTCATGGAAACTTACACGCCTGAAATAGAGAATTGAGTTAAGACATAAGAAATGACTGTACATCGTATTCTCTGTTTAATTCCTTCGGTGCCAATGTATTAAGTTCGTGGATCCAATATGCCTCTCTCTTTTTTAGGAGATTAATACGATTACCCCCCCTACGTGGAAGTTGAACTTGCTCGATGACTTGGTATTTTAATTGAGCAATCGAAAGGCCTGTAGTGACAAAATATAAAGGGATCGGCAGAAGTAAATTTTTACACCTGATGGTGGATTTGTGTTTCGAAATTCAATCCCGTATAGGTTGTGTAGTCTCTCCCACGGATAGTAAACCACACGGGCATTTAATTAGATACACGACAAAAGAAGTGTTACATGTGTAGTGTTCTTTTATGTTGTATTGCTTGCCTGTGTGGGGATGGTGAAAAAAACTACCCTTCTGGACATTATTACGTTGTGTACGCTGTAGGCAGGGGAAGGTACCGAATTTGGGGTTCATGAGAAAACGTTGTTCAGACGGGCGAGAGGAGCCCACATCAGCTCTAATCAGAAGATCACGTAAATTACGTGGCCTCCTGAAACAGGGGTGGAATGGTTCGCAGAATTCCCTAATATTTGGATGAGTTGTCCTGAGGATGTGCCAGTGTCGACGTATGCTGGTATGAAGACGATAGGCAAAGGGATGAAAGTCATGGACAAAAGGAATGCGATTGCCCATTTTTGGTCGTGGGGGAATAGACAGATCTATGGTGTTCAATACATTTGGGGGATACCCCCTTTCTGAGAATTTTGACCGCATCTCTGTCATGCGTTTCTCTTGGGTCACAGTATCAGACACTATTCTTTATACCCTTTTCATTTGTGATTTTGGTATGGAGTTTTTCATCCTGGTAGGATGAAAGCTCCCATAGTGAAGTAGACTGTTACGATCGGTTGGCTTGGTATACAAGTCAGTAGAAAGATGACCAAAGTCATCTTTGATGAATAGAGTGTCCAGAAAATTAATCTTTCTCAAGTCATGTGTCATCGTGAAGAAAAGTCCAGGCCATGATGACTGTAAAAGGAAAAAGAATGAATCTAACGTATCTGGTGTGCCCCCCAGATACAGAAGATATCGTCGATGTACCTCTTCCACACCAGTGCATGTGTGCGGAAGAGGTCATCTATATAGATTACACTTTCCTCAAAGTGGGCTACATCGCAATTAGCATACGGAGGTGCTGTGTTCGAGCCCATAGCGGTGCCCTTGATCTGCAAATAAAAATTGTCCTCAAAAAGGAAAATATTCCTTGTTAGGACAATTGAAAGGAGGTCACAATAGAGATTGACTTGTTCTGGATCATATTCAGACAGTTCCCACAGTCTGCGTACTGATTTGATGCCCTCTAAGTGTGGTATGGATGTGTATAGGTCCATTAGGTCAAACGTCACAAGGATAGCATTGAGTGGAATCTGGCCTAAATTATGTATTACATCCAAGAAGGCGCCTGTGTCCAAGAGAAGTGACGTAGCACGTTTTGTAAGGGGTGTCAGGATCTTTCCAAGTATTTTGAGATGGGTGAGAACACAGACTCCGTGGAAGCCACAATCGGCCTCCCCGGGGGATTATCTAAATTTTTATGTACTTTGGGAAGTACATAGAAGACTGGGGTGATGGGGAACTGTTTGATTAAATATGTCTTACTGTCAAGAATCAAAAGAACACAGCAGCACATGTGCATGAATCTAGGCCATGTGAAAACACAGAAAAACATTAAAGGGAATCTGTCACCAGTTTTTTTGGCCTATCAACTAAAAATATCATCTAATAGAGTGTGAGGTATACATTCCCCAACTACTTGTGAAACCCCCTGACTCCCCATGAATACCTTTTATATTGCCCCCTCGCAGTATAGGCATTGGTTCTGGTCCCTCTCTCCACCCCAAATCGGCGTGCTGTATGCATTACGTTCTGTGAATAGCATTGTCCGCGTACAGGTACCGCATGTGCGCATTCAAATTGCTTCCCGTGCGTGCGCAGTATGCTTTGCCCAACTGCGTGCAAAGCTGAAAAGCATTAGTGCGCATGCGCCAGATTAACTTTGTTCTGAAAGTATTTTGCTGCGTCCCAGGACATAGTTCACTGGCGCATGCGCACTAATGCTTTTCGGCTTTGCCCGCAGTTGGGCAAAGCATACTGTGCACACACGGGAGGCAATTTGAATGCGCACACGCGGGACCTGTATGTGGACAACGCGATTCACAGAACGGAATGTGTGTAGGGTTCTAGCAGGTTCTCAGGATGCAGTGATGAGACACGAGACAGGGTATGACTTGTATAATGAACTTTTATAAATTGAAGCCACTAGGGCTATACTGAACAGACAAAACGGGGGAACAAGCAATCTGTCCTCGCAGGGACTCGATGAACTAAACGGTACTTTTTGTGTAACTGCGAGTAACCCGGCTAGTCCGGGTGACGGAAGCCAGACTACGGCCAAACTATAACACATATTTTTAAGAGTCCACTTATCCTTCCATGCGTCGCTCAGGATTGCAGATGTGGCTGCTTAGAGGTTATTGATGCAGCAACCTCGACGCCTTCATCTTCCGGGAAGGTTTGGGCTCGTCGGGCCCTGAAGAAACTATACCGTGGAGCCTAACAGGCTCTGAAGAAACAATGCTGGTGGGGCACAACAGGCCCTGAGGAAATGGTGCCGACGAGGTGCAACAGGCCCTGAAGAAACAATGCCGGTGGAGCGCAACAGGCCCTGAAGAAACGGTGCCGGTGGGGCATATCAGGCCCGGAAGAAACGGTGCCAGTGGGGCGCAACAGGCCCTGAAGAAATGATGCCGGTGGGGCGCAACAGGCTCTGAAGAAACAATGTCAGTAGGGCGCAACAGGCCCTGAAGAAGCGATGCTGGTGGGGCGCAACAGGCCCTGAAGAAACGGTGCTGATGGGGCGCAGTAATGACGCAGTCTCTAAATATGACCGTTCACCAAACTCTGCTCAGGGTCCCTTAGCAAACTGGACAGGGGCCTCTACTACCGCCTGTAGCAAGGTGGCGCCCCCTGGGGCCGGTGATGACAGGGCCGCAGCTGTGGGAGAAGGGCAGGGGGGCAGTGTCCTGACCGCTGTAAAGGAATGGTCTGTCGTCGCAGCGGTTGCCTGACGTAGCCGCCTTGTCACAACAGGGTGGGAAGCAGTGGGAGTGGCTGTATGGGACTGTATGTGGGGAGCGGCCGCCGGTGCAAGTCTCTCACGTGTCACTAGTCGGTGAGTTCGCAGCTTTCCTTTCACAGGCCCTTGTCGGTCTCTCCACAACACACCGTCTGCTCCCTCAGTCCTCTCTGTCTCAAACGGCTTCCTGTCTGTTGTCCTGCTCTCTGTCAACTGCCACTTCAGTGCACCCCATGCTCCTTTTAAGCTTGCCCCACCCCCTGTTTCCCTTACAACTTCAGTCAAGTCTTTCCTTTTACTGTCTTCCCAGTATCGTTCCCTCAGGAACCCTGATGGCGATCCCCTGGGTACCTGTCCTTTCAATGTCTGGGAGTCCTCCTCCCCACACTCCCCCACCCTGTAAGCTCGCCAGTCCTTGGGTGAGGGCCTTAGTCTATTGAGATCGGTCTGTAGAGGTTTCAATGTTCGTTGCCATATGAATTGATCTTGCTCATATCGTTCAGTGGGTTTGCCGGCTGTTGACCACTCGGAGCGTCTAAGTTCGACTGAGGTAGAGTCGTCTGGGGTGGTGGACATCGTTGGGCTGGTTGGTGTGGGTGGGCAAATTGTGTCAGATGATTCATTACTGAGTGGACGGCCTCCGAATCCTGGGAGACAATCTTCGTCGTCATCCAGGTCCCAACATATGAAAGACGGTTCAGATGTCGACGGGATAGGCTTCGGGTTGGAGGAAGTACATGGGTGTAACATATTACGATGTACAAAACGAGTGGGCAGTGTTTCGTCCTCCTCGGGTCGTATTTCCTACACCGGTCCGTCCGGATGGATACGGCATAAGACCCGATAAGGACTTTCTTCCCAACGCGGCTCCAGTTTGTTCTGGGGAAGTTGATCTAGTACAAGCACCCGGTGCCCACTTTGGAGATGAGGAGGCGGGGTTGCATTCTTCCCTGGGTGCTCCCTGTCTCGGAGCTGGGTGTGTACAATTCGGTGAAGAGTTTGCAGCCGATGGCGATGATTTTGGACCCAAGATGACACTCCAGTCCAGGGCTGAGGTTCTTCGGGGTCTAACTCCACCTCCATGATCCCTTTACCTTCTCGCCCAAACAACAGGGAATAGGGGGTATAGCCAGTCACTCAATATACCCTATTGTTATAGGCCCAAACTAATTTGGAAACAAATTCGGGCCAACGGGCCTTCTTGTCACTCTTCAGAGTGCGCAATATCTGAATCAATGTCTGATTAAATCGTTCACAAGCCCCATTCCCTTGCGGGTGATACGGTGTGGTCCGGGATTTGTCAATTCCATAGAGGTGATGTAGTTCTTCCATGACATTTCCCAAAAAACATGCTCCCTGATCAGAATGTATTCATTGAGGACAGCCGTATACTTTTATAAAGTTTCTACAAATGGCGGAGGCAGCTGACTCTGTGGTCTGATCCCGAGTGGGGGTGACCACAGCGAACTTGGTGAAATGATCTACCATAACGAGACAGTGTTCGTATCCCTGAAATGCGGGTCCAATGGTCAGATAATCCACCGTCAGGAGCTCAAGGGGCGCTGAGGTCACAATAGTCTGTGTTGCGGCTCGCTGAGTGGGTGGTTTGGCTAGTTCACACAAGCGGCAGGTCCGGCAAATTTCATCCACAACAGCCGGCAAGCGCGGGTGGTAAGCTTTCTGTTGCAGCCATTGCAAAGTTTTTTTTGTTCTGAAATGAGCCCCTTTTTCGTGAGCCTCCCGAGCTAGTACGTGAAGTTGGGCTCCTGGCGTAAGCACCTGCCAAACCGTCATTGAGGTTGTTTGTGATGTTATTTTACGATACAATAATCCCCTTCGGATAACCAACCTCTCCCATTGTCGCAGCATAAGCAACAGGTCTTGAGTCAAATTTTGCCGTTGAGAGTCAGGGGGTAATTGCCCAGCGGCGACCCATGTCCTGAGAAGGCCGACCTCTTCGTCTTCTTGTTGCTGTTGTATCCACTTATCCCAGGATTGTTCTAATATGCCCCTTGGGGTCTCAGAGGAAGATTTTTTTTATTGTCAGTTGTGAGCACGGCAGCAGTGAGAGCGAACGGTATTTCCTCTCCTTCTAATTCTTCGTCTCGATTCTGTCCTGGAGTTGTATGTCAAATCCTGGAGAGGGCGTCTGCATGGACATTCTCAGCCCCTCTTTTGTAGATAATCTTATAATTGCACTTTGCCATCCGGGCCACCCATCGCTGTTCCAGAGCCCCCAATTTGGCGTTTTCCAAATGAGCCACCAAGTTGTTGTCAGTTCGCACTACCACCTCGGAACCCGCTAGGTACTCTGCGAATCTCTCCGTCATAGCCCATACCACTGCGAGGAGCTCGAGCTTAAAAGAACTGTAATTGTCAGGGTTACGCTCAGAGTCATGGAGTGAGTGACTTCCATATGCGATCACTCTCTCCCGGCCATCCTGAACCTGTGACAACACAGCCTCCAGTGCGTGAAGACTCCCGTCAGTGTGCAGGATGAACGGTTGGGAGAAATCCGCATAAGCCAACACTGGGGCAACCAAGAGTGCAGCCTTGAGGTCTCGGAAGCCCTCTTCCTGAGGGTGTTGCCACTGGATTTTTCGCCCATTGGCCCCAGCGGGAGCCCCCTTCAGCAGGTCGTGCAGGGCTCGAGCTCGACATGCAAAATTCTTTACGAAGCGACGGTAATATCCGGCTAACCCCATAAAAGCCCGCACATCTTTCACCGTCTCGGGGGTAGGCCATTCCTGGATAGCAGCAATCTTCTCCCGGGATGGCCTCACACCCTCTGCCGAAATGACATGACCCAGATACTCAATCTGAGAGCGAAATAGGTGGCATTTCTGAGGCTTCACCTTCAACCCGTACTTTTGCAACCGGCTGAGTACCTGTCCCAACCGCTTCAGGTGGTCCTCATAGGTGGCGGCATAGACAATGATGTTGTCCAGATAGATCAACGTAGCCTCAAATTTGAGATCTACCAGACACAGCTCCATCAATCACTGAAAGGTCCCGGGGGCGTTGGCCAGCCCAAACGGCATCCGATTAAACTCAAACAGTCCCATGGGCAATATGAACGCCGTCTTGGCTCTATCTTCTTCTGACATGGGTACCTGCCAGTACCCACTGGCCAAGTCCAGGGTTGAAAAATATGTTGCTTTTCCCAAGGTGGACAGGGATTCTTCTATGTGGGGCAGTGGATATGAGTCTTTAATAGTGCAAGCATTCAGTTTACGATAATCCACACAAAATCGTAGTGTACCATCTTTCTTCTGGACCCGCACAATTGGGGCCACCCAGGGGCTTTGACTTTCCCGTATCGCCCCTTTTCGCAGCATTCGGGCCAACAAAGTTTTCAACTCTTGATAGAGTTGTGGCGGAATCTGTCAATATCGTTCCCGGATAGGGGCCGCTCCTGCTGTGGGGATTTCATGAGTGATGGCGGTGGTACACCCAAAATCATCCTCCTGACTAGCAAATACTTCATGGTACTGTCCCAGCAATGTTTTTATCTGTGAGAGTTGGGCTGCAGATAATCCAGAAAGCTCGGCCCACATCTGCTCCAAAATCTTTCGGCCCTTCTCTTGTGCCGAGATGTCGTGGGCCTGTAATGTTCGTATAGTTACTTCCCAAGGATCCTCGGGGTGTACTTGTAATTGAACTGCAGGAGCTGGCAGCACTTCTTCTAAAGGCCTTACTAGTTTGGCCAGCACAGTCCGTGCTTTCAGAACGGTGTCTTGGTCTTCAAAGTTAACGCAGCGCACCTTTTTGCACGGTAGCCAGGGAACGGGCCACCAGTATGCCAGGAGGTAAGCGCTCCGAGTGACACGGCACCACCTGTACCATCACCTGTACCTCCACGCCCTCCAAGGGTATCGGGGCTCGAATGAGCAGGGCCACCACAGTCTGGCCAGGAGGTAACACAAGCAGGGGAGTCGCTGGCGTGATGACCTTACCCAGAGCCTCGCCTTCCTGGCGGTCCTGATGTACCCGTGCTCCCCGCACCAGCTGCTGGAATACCTGTCCCTGGGCTGTGCGAGATCCCCACTGCTTCAGAATCCTCTGTGTAGGGTCATTGAGCAGTAGGTTGCCAAACTCTCATAGAACATTCATGCCTAGGGTGACGGGGTGTTGCTTATCAGCTTCTCCTTGAGTCAGTACCACCACTCTGCGACCAAGGGATTTACTGCACAGCGTCACTTGCACCCACACCACCCCGGCAACTGGGACCGGCAGTTGGTTGGCAGCTACTAGTCTGATCACGGGCCCCCACTGAGGCCTTGCTGCTTCCGGGAAGTTCTGTTGAAAATGAATGAGGGCATAGTGGTTACTTGTGACCCCGTGTCCACCAGGCACCGGACGGCCCGGCCCTCCACTTCTGCCCAAACCACCGGGCATTTTGCTACCAAATCTTCGGGACTTCCACCACCCCTAGTTGTGGTGTTCGGCTCCGAGCGGCGTCCCCCCAAGCCCGGAGCCCTTTAGTTTAATGGCGGCCGGGGAGGGTATCTCCCACGCCGCGGACACTCTCGGGCAAAGTGGCCTGGTTCTCCACACTCAAAACACCGGGCTTGTGTAGGTTGACCACCCCGCGGGGAGCGTGATCCCCAGAAGCCGGGGTTAAAGCCAGGTCGTCCAGTCCCGGTCTCAGTTCTTCTCTTTTCTTCGGCCAACTCGCCCTTAATACTTTTCAGCTCTTGCTTCATCTCTTCCACCCACTGAGGCTCCCTGACTACATTCGCGGGGGCCTCCACACCTCAGACTTTCCCCACGGGGACCGCCATCCCCTGCTCCTGCTCTCGAGCACGTGTCTGGCTTCCTACCTCTGAAAAATCTATTCTGGGATTCATCCTGATCTGTTCCCGCAGTGCCTGTTTGACTAATGGATCTCGCAAACCAGTCACCAGTAGGTCACGTAGGGTAATGTCAACAGGTCCTGCCCCTACCCCTTCCTTTCTTTCTATAGCCATATGCAATTCTTGGAGGACATTCCTATACTCTGTGATCGTCTCCCCCTCTACTTGCATCCGACTAAACAAACGGGTTCTTAACTCTCCCACATCAGTAGGGTCCCCATGGGTCTGTTCTACTATCTGTAACACTTTTTCAAAAGTGTTACGGTGACCCGAAGGTTTCAACATCACTGACCTCCGCGTCTCCTCGTCCAGTGCCATGAATGCCACCTCAGCCTCCTGATCAAGGGTCATTGGGTGCATCCGAAAGAGCCCCTGCATCTGCTCTGTCCAGCTCCATAACATAGTATTGGAGTCGGAAAATCTAGGCAGGTTGTTCAGCATGGCCCCCAATGATATGCTGGTATGGGTACCCTCATCATTTGTAGAGTTTACAGCTCTACCCTGATCTGGGGCACCACTGTCTGTGCTCGAAAACTGCATCCTGCCGACTACACCAAGTGTAGGGTTCTAGCAGGTTCTCAGGATGCAGTGACAAGACACGAGACAGGGTATGACTTGTATAATTAACTATTATAAATTGAAGCCACTAGGGCTATACTGAACAGACAAAACGGGGGAACAAGCAATCTGTCCTCGCAGGGACTCAATGAACTAAACGGTACTTTTTGTGTAGCTGCGAGTAACCCGGCTAGTCCGGGTGACGGAAGCCGGACTATGGCCAAACTATAACACGTATTTTCAAGAGTCCACTTATCCTTCCATGTGTCGCTCAGGATTGCAAATACGGCCGCTTAGAGGTCGTTGATGCGGCTACCTCGACGCCTCGATCTTCCGGGAAGGTTTGGGCTCGTCGGGCCCTGAAGAAACTATACAGGTGGGGCATAACAGGCCCTGAAGAAACAATGCCGGTGGCGCACAACAGGCCCTGAGGAAACGGTGCCAACGGGGCGCAACAGGCCCTGACAAAACAATGCCGGTGGGGCGCAACAGGCCCTGAAGAAACGGTGCCGGTGGGGCGTAACAGGCCCTGAAGAAACGGTGCCGGTGGGGCGCAACAGGCCCTGAAGAAACGATGCCGGTGGGGCGCAACAGGGTGTCGGTGGGGCGCAACACGCCCTGAAGAAGCGATGCCTGTGGGGCGTAACAGGCCCTGAAGAAATGGTGCTGATGGAGCGCGGTAATGACGCAGTCTCTAAATATAACCGTTCACCAAACTCTACTCAGGGTCCCTTAGCAAACCGGACGGGGGCCTCTACTACCGCCTGTAGCGAGGTGGCGCCCACTGGGGCCGGTGATGACAGGGCCGCAGCTGTGGGAGAAGGCAGGGGGGCAGTGTCCTGACCGCTGTAAAGGAATGGTCTGTCGTCGCAGCGGTCGCCTGAGGTAGCTGCCTTGTCACAACAGGGTGGGAAGCAGGGGGAGTGGCTGTATGGGACCGTATGCGGGGAGCGGCCGCCGGTGCAAGTCTCTCACTAGTCACTAGTCGGTGAGTCCGCAGCTTTCCTTTCACAGGCCCCTGTCGGTCTCTCCACAGCACACCGTCTGCTCCCTCGGTCCTCTGTGTCTCACATAGCTTCCTGTCTGTTGTCCTGCTCTCTGTCAACTGCCACTTCAGCGCGCCCCCTGCTCCTTTTAAGCTTGCCCCGCCACCTGTTTCCCTGACAACTTCAGTCAAGTCTTTCCTTTTACTGTCCTCCCGGTATCGTTCTCTCAGGAACCCTGATGGCGATCCCCTGGGTACCTGTCCTTTCACTGTCTGGGAGTCCTCCTCCCCACAAGTGTACAGCACACCAATTTGGTGTGGAGAGAGGCACCAGAACCAATGCCCATCAGATCGGACTGAGGATATCACCATACCGCGAGGGGGCAATATAAAAGGTTTTTATGGGGGATTCATGCAGAGTCCTGGGGGTTTCACAAGTAGTTGGGGAATGCATGCGTCACGCTCTATTAGATGATATTTTTAGTTGATAGGCCAAAAAAATGGTGACAGATTCCCTTTAAAAGCATCCAATTTAGATTAAACTTCTCAAAATTTTCCCAAAAATTTTTTTCAACTTTTTTTTTTAGCTCCAGTAATAGATGAAAAATTAAGGATCTTAGTGCACAAACTAGCCATTTCATGTAGGCCCATCAACCACGGCAAGGTGACCTCCCTTAGATAGATAGTATATGTATAGATAGTGTAGCGATACTAATGGCCGTATAGTTAATGGGAGGCATGTATCACAGTGATGGCAGCTCCCTGTGATGTAGCCCGGAGTGTTTTTTCTTAAGTATACATAAGTTTTAAGTAGTTTTTGTTCACATTTGGATCCAGGCTATGGGTAGCTCTGAGAGTTGAGAGGGTTGTGCCACCTACTTACCTCGCTCCGTGGTGAGGGGAGCTCACTGTACCCCATTTTGCCTGAAGGTATGTGTATGGTTGTTAATTTTGAGGACCTGTGATGAGGTCATGATCATGTGACTAGCCATGTGATAGGTAACTGGGAGTGGTTACAGCTATCTAAGGAAGGTGTGTTGCACATGTGAGAGAGTGTGTTGGGAGTCTGTCAGCCTGGAAAGAGCTCCCATGTTTCAAGACTGGAAGCCGCATAGCCTGGGGAAGCAGTGCTGGCGAGTCTGAGCCACTGGAGTAGACTGTCTTGAAAACCGTGAGTTATGCTGACCGGGGTCAGTGAGAGATATTTATAGGATGGATACCTGTGAGGATAAGAGGGATCCAAGAACGTGCATGGCCAACAGGTAACAGAATGGAGTCCGTGTTATGCTGACCGGGGTCAGAAAGAGACTGTGTATTGATGTTTATGGGATACCTCTGCGGATAAGAGGGATCCAAGAACTTGCATGGCCAACAGGTAACGGAAAGGAGTCCGTGTTATGCTGACCTGGGTCAGCGAAAGACTGTGTTCATTTTGGTAAAGCTGAATGTTTAACAGACAGTGTAATGGCTGCTGCATACTGGTGAATAACAAACTGAATGGACTCATTTTAACCCTGAGTGTGCCAGTGTTTACCTCCAAGACCTGCAAAGTGAGTAATCCCCGTTCACAGACAGTGTGGAACATTACAATAGATAGATATATCTATAGATAAATATAATATCTTTCCATAGATAGATAAATCTATAGATAGATAGATAGATATATCTATAGATATCTATCTATAGATATATCTATAGATAATCTATAGATAGATATATCTACAGATATATCTATCTATACAGGGTGGGCCATTTATATGGATACACCTAAATAAAATGGGAATGGTTGGTCACCCAGATCGGCGCGCTGAATTTGCAGAATGGGCAAAACAAAAATTGAAACAGGACCCTCAGTTTACACAGAACATTATGTTCAGTGATGAGGCAAACTTTTTTGGGTGGGTCATTTATATGACCCACCTAAATAAAATTGGAATGGTGACAATTTTCTTGTGTAGGGTGTCTTGCATTGAAATCTGCTGCAATGACCCGGGTACTGCGTTCACCAGAGATCAACACAATTTCTATCTGCTCTTCACGTGTTAACCTCTGCAACATGTCAATGGCTGTAAACAAAGAGAAACTTGTAAATAACTCATGAAAGAATAAAGTTATGTTAAAACCAAGCACACCTTTGTTTTTCTTGTGAAATTCTCAATAAGTTTTATGTGTCACATGACTCTTCCCATTGAAAAAAAATAAAGTTGGATCCAAAATGGCTGACTTCAAAATGGCCGCCATGGTCACCACCCATCTTGAAAAGTTTTCCCCCTTCCATATACTAATATTCCACAAACAGGAAGTTGATATCGCCAACCATTCCCATTTTATTTAGGCGTATGCATATAAATGGCCCACCCTGCAGATTTATCGATAGATAGATCTATAGATAGATAGATAGATAGATAGAGCTATAGATATCTGTTGCAGAACACCCCAGCACACTAAATAGGAGATGTATGCCCTTAATGCAGCAACCGACCGGCTGTGACCCCATGGACAGAGATAAACAAGATATCCCACTTCTGATCTCCCCCCACCTTTGTAAATCCCACGGCTATTGTAATGTATGTCTGGTGTCTTAATTGGAGCCTGTTATCTACTGGCACAACACACATTGATTGTCCTGCCCCCTATATGTATATATATTCTGAGACCGATGAGTAAAATATGTCATACTGGAAATACATTTTGTTTCCCTCCCACTTTACTTCAGCCAGCAATTGTATATAGGTATATGCTTATTTGTAAGATGTTAAGCTATGAGTAAGGACCCTCTAGTCCGAAACGCGTAAGCGTCTGTCACATTTGTGAACCATATGTTTTTTATGCATCTATTCTGTTTTTAATCATTTTTTTGGAATAAAGTCTTTTGATTTTAACCATCCTTTGGTCGAAGTTGCTGGAACATCTCCCAAGTATTGTGCCTACAAGATTTTCCGGAATCCAAGTTCCCTGCACCGCCCAGGATTGATTGCATTCCTCCAGACTTCGCATTTGCTACGGTTTGGTGAGCTGACAAAAAACTTTTTCCTTTGTGGAAATACATGGAGTAGCAGTGTCTTTTATATGTTCCCATGTTACAAAGCCTTTTGAGCCAGGACCCTTCTTTCAGAAGCGAGGAAAAGCAGGGTGGACCTCCTGAAACACGGGGTGGTAATGTAAGAGGTATTACAGCCCAGAAGACCCCGTTACACTGGTGGCAGACAGCGGGATATGATACCCTGTCTATAGGAGTAAAGGACTGAATGGAAACCAACTACCAGAAGTTAAAGAGGAATACATTAAAAGACCAGGTGGAAGCTCGAGGATTAATCGCCAGCAACAAAACAAAAGCGGATTTGATAGCAGCCATCATGGAACACGACAGTGCAGCGTCCCCTAATGTGAACGTGGAAGAGACTGAATTCCAGAGGGAGGTAAAGAGCAGACTGGCGTTCTATGGCCCAAACCCTGCAGTAGAGATCATACGAGAGGTGATGGCTGATGTGCGTACTGATCTGAAGGAAAAGATGGCAGAGCGGACCAGGATAGAGCTAGCCAAGATGGAGATGGCAGAGCGGAGAGAGGAGAGTCAGCGAGCAGGGGGAGCTCTGGCCTCCGCCCATGTACCGTCAGCAGTAAGCCACAAAAAAACCCAGTATAATGCCTTCCGACAGTTGGGGAGGCAGAGGAAGACATTGATGGCTTTCTGCAGGACTTTGAGTGGCAGTGTGCCCTTCATCAAGTGAAGCCGGAGGATTGGGTTCAGGTTGTGGCCAGCAAGCTGACAGGCCGGGCAGCGGATGCCTATCGCACGGTACCTGATGAGAGCTGTATGGACTATGATCGGGTCAAAGAAGTGACTGGACTAAACCCCGAGACACAAGGATGGCTTCGGGACAGATGGCCAATGACTCTTGAGGAGGCCGCTCGTCTGGCCGATGAACATCATGATGCCAGGAGCTCTCAGTTGTCAGGAACAAAGACTGTCACTAGGGGCCATCCCATGGGTCGGGAGGCCCCTAAACCACAGAAAATTGTCGGGGGACCAGCTAAAACCCTGGCTTACCAGAGTCCCCCTGGGGTGTGATGCCACACCTGCCATCAGCTGGGCCACCTTCAAAGACAATGTCCCAACCGGACTCAGCGTACCCAGTGGCCAAAGGCGGGAATGGCTACCGTCAACCGGGCCACTGTACACTACTACCAGGGTGAAGCTGACCCGGCATTGGGGGCTATGACTAATCCAGGGATGAAAGAGATGGAGGAAGTGCTGCTTGAAGTAGACCCCGTGCAGGCAGCCCTGGCAGATAATCGACAACAGCATCGACAGGCGGTGTGAGTTAATGGGAAATGTATGCAGGGACTAAGAGATTCCAGAGCAACTTTGACCCTTGTGAAGCCTCATCTCGTCCGGGACGAAGAGAAGACGGACTGGACAGTGGCCGTCCGTGTAGCAAGGGGAGCCATACATCAACTGCCCACTGCCAGGATTCACCTGAACTGGGGAGTCGGGGTTGGCCTTGTTGAAGTCGGCCTGTTGGAGGATTTGCCTACAGATGTCTTGCTGGGAAATGACTTGGGGCCCATGTTGTCTGCATTCTCGGTTGCCCCTCTGGCTGAGACCTATCCTGTGACCACCCGGAGAAAAGCTCGAGCTGCGGAGGTGGAATCACACTCAGAGGAGGCCCAGGTAAGACACCCCAGCTCTACACGTATCCCCATAGCCAGACACATTTCTTGGGCCACTCCAGCTGAGTTTAAAAGGGAGGTACTTGAGGATCCCTCATTACAGGGGTATCGTGGGAAGGCACAGGAGGGGAGAGGAGTACTGGAAGGGGAACAGTTTGTATGGCATCAGGGACTCCTCTACCGGGTTACAGAGCACCGCCACACAGGGACGAGCCCCACTATAAATAGATAGATCTATAGATAGATATAGCTATAGATATCTATCTATATCTATCTATAGATATATCTATCTGTCTATATATAGATATTCAGTTATATTTGTTTGTGTGTGTAAACATTATATGTGAACATGGTATGTGATGATATTATGGTCTTCAAAGGAGTATGTAAAAGAAGACGTTGGACAAAGAAATGACATCACAATTCTTTTTTTTTGTTAAATAATATATCTTTATTTAGCTTACAAAAACGCATACAAATCCTCGTGAAAAAACACATGAAAATCCGCCTCAAAAACGCATCAAATCCACGCAGATTTTCAACTGTGTTTTCTGCCAAGAGAGGAAGAATCCGCGCAGAAAATTCCAAAGGCAAATCCGCAACATGCTCACATACCCTTAATCACGTGTCCAAATAAAAAGCGAACATTTTTTTTTTGCTGGTGCCATTTTCTCAGTGTCACAGTGCAGAGAAGATGATCCTGCTAGTGCTGCTGCTACTGCTGAAAGTAAACTTGTCAGTTAGCTAGATAGAATCCTGTCCTGTGTGAAATCAAATCTTTCAACATCTAACTAGTTTGTGCTAAAACTGTGTTGCAGTCTCAGGAGGCACCATTTGCTAATCCAAATCGTATGGGCAAAAACTGTGTTGCAGAGAGGAATCAAAAGGCTAGAGTTCCTCTTAAAAATCGCTAGATCTGATATAGGGGTTCAGCCAGGAGACCCCAATTGCTAATCAAAACCGTTTGGGCAAAAACTGTGTTGCAGTTAGGTATCAGAAGGCCAGATTTCCTCATAAAAATCATTAGACCTAATATAGGGATTCAGCCAGGAGGCCTCATTTGCTAATCCAAATCGTTTGTGATAAAACTGTGTTGCAGTGAGATATAAGAAGGCCACATTTACACTTAAAAATAGTTAGTCCTAATATTGGGGTTCAGCCACGAGGTCCTAATTACTAATCCAAATCGTTTGGGATAAAACTGTGTAATGTTAGTGAAAGCTGAACTGAGCAAACACAGTCTTGTTCTATCTAAAGACCACTGACAACATCTGATACTGGACGGGCTATTCAACTCCCTTTCTTAGACAGCCGCACAGTGGTACGCCTTCTAGATGAGGTTTAGAAAGAGCATATGCTTCAGTGGATAGCAAGCACTGCATAAAGTGGCCTCTCCTCTTGCTCCACCTTAACATCACACACAGTACAATCCTCAGAGGTGGCACCCCAATAACCGTTGTTTCCCCCACGTCACAAACTTCCAAATGCGAAACTGACTGTGGGGAACCACAGATGAGCCATTCTGCAGAGCTGTTCACACATTCTATTCCATGGGCATCAGAGTTCTTCTCCAAGATTCACAGAATCCAGAGGAGGAAACATCTGCACAGATGCCCAAAATTTTTTCTTATTTGATCCGGAGCCGGATAACGTAGGGTCCAAGCAGAATGCAGACCCCTGTCACCAGATGGTAAATACTGGGGGTGGAGGTGATCTTAATGAAACTCAGATACCTGAGGCGCTCTAAGAGTGTACTGTATTGTCAGAGCAGGAAGAGGAGGAGAGTGACTCTCTGGGTGAGGAGTGATAGAACAGAGAAGATGACAATGAGATTGTAGATCCCACTTGGTGTGAGGTACACAGCTGAGTATCTCAGAAGAGGAGGTGGAGGAGAAGGAAGATAAGAAGGTCATGCTGTGTCTTCCCGCAACTATGGCTGTGGCTAGAATCGGTCGCGAGTCTGCAGTTCACAGAGGAGGCAAGGGTTGCCTAGCCTGAGTCTTTATTTGAGACCAGAAAAGGATGACCAAACTCAAGTTATCTGCTAAATTTTCAAAAAAATATTAAGCAAATTCAAAAATTTGACAGCTACATACATAAACAAGCACATGCGCATTCAACATGCCTTAGTCTCACTACACTAAAATGCGCTAAAATGGTGAATAATGGGCATCACCAACCACTGGCCATCCGATCAACCACATCTGCTACTTCATCCTCCTCCATCACCATGCCAAGTCTTCTCACACAGGTCTCCAGCTGCAGAAAATCCACTTGTTTACCCCATACAGTCGTGGTATGTGAGAGTACGTCAGCTGTTATTGAAGTGGAGATGCCTGCTGTTTTTGAGTCACATAGCACAATACATCTTTTTCAATGGAGATGCCTGCTGTTTTTGTGTCACCTAGCACAACACATCTTTCTCAATCCACCATAACATCTACGCCTGCACTTCACTTACAGTCAAGCAATTTGTCCTGGTCAACCTACTCCACTCTATCTCACCATATCAATCAGCCTCCGGTTCCACAGTTGTGGTCACGTAAAAGAATGTTTCCTCCTACACATGCAAATGCTAAGAGCCTGAATTCAACCATCTCTAATATGTTGGCCACGAAAATGCTGCCTTTTCGCCTGGTGGATACAGACGGTTTCTGAAAGATGATAGCTATTGCAGTACCAGTTGCCGAGTTGCCATTACTTCTCTAAGAAAGATGTGATTGTGCTACACCAGCATGTCGCAGACAACATCACCCTTTCCCTGCAAAAATATGTGTCTGCCAGGGTGCCCTTCATAACCTGCACCTGTACGAGAAAACATGGGTGGGGCGTTAGATCTCGCTGACTGGGCAAAGAGTGACTCTGGTGGTTGTGGGGGCAGGCGCTCAGAGAGCTACTCCACAAGTCTTGGAATCCCCAAGACTTACGAGACAAAGCTCTGTATCTAACACTTCCTCCACTGCTTATGCCTCCTCAACCTGTGCACTCAACATCTCCTTTTATGAGTCATGCATTTCGACAGTGCAAAGAGAATCCCCCCACCTCCATACTGCACATCCAGAACTCACAGCAATTAGGCACTGTTTAAATTAATATGCCCAGGAGATCTTAGTCACACAGCTCAAGAGTTGTGGACAGCTATCCAGGCAGAGTTTAAGCAATGGCTGTCTCCACTGAATCTGGAGTCCGGAAGGATTATGTGTAGTCATGATGCAAACCTGATTTTCTGCCCTACACTGGGGCAACCTCACACACGTGCCTTGCATTGCTCACATCCTCAACCTAGTGGTACAGAAATGTCTCCACCACTATCCCAGCCTGGATGTCCTGCTGCAGAAAGCACAGTCATTGTGTACTCAATTCCACCGTTCGCATGGTGCAGGTCATGGACTTGCATCATAATAGAGGTTTTTCGGCCTACAGGCTAACCGGTTGGTGTGCGAGATCCCGACACTGTGGAATTACACTCTGCACATGTTGCAGCAACTGTGGCAGCAGCGATGCGCCCCAATGCAGTATGTCCGTTTGCATAGCATGGGCCAATGCAGTCCATACCTGGTGCAAATCACGCTGGTGGAGTTGGCAGAGATGAAGGACCTCTACACCCTTCTGCACAGTTTTGAAATGGCTATTAATATGGTTAGCACTGAAGATGCCATCATCAGCATCATTATTCTGTTAATCTACTGAACATTCTGGAGCACACTTTGAATAGTCTGCATGAGTAGGTGGTGGTCCCAAAGAAAGAGGTGGAAGCAGAGGATGCAGAAGGGATAACAATATCTCTAAGTTCTTCCATTCCTCACCCTAAGAGTTACCCTGCTCCTCTTCCTACCCTGCCAGCACAATACAGTCCATGTGCGCCTCAGGTATCTGAGTCTCATCGGGATCACCACTACCCTCGTGTGTTAACATTTGGTGATGAGGGTCTTGATTCTGCTCGGACCCTACCTCATCCAGCACTGGATCCAACTTAAAAATGTTTTGCGCATCGGTGCATATGCTTTCCTCCTCTTGAGTTTGTGAATCTTTGGAGCAGACCTCTGCTGCCCATGGAGTAGAAGGTGCAATCAGCTTTGCAGACTGTCCCATCTGTCGTTCCCCATAGTCAGTTGGGCAGTTGGAAAGTTGTGACATGGGTGGGAACAAGGATAATTGGGGTGATACTTCTGAGGATTGTACTGTGTGTAATGTCAAAGTGGAAGAAGAGTTGGAGAGGCTGCTTGATTCAAAGTTTGCCATCCACAAGAACACATGTTCTTTCTGGCCCTCATCCATCAAGACATACCATTGTGCGGCTGACAAAGAAAAGGAGTCGAGTAGCCTATCTACTAGCAGAAGTTGTCAAAATGCTGCGCAATTACTCACTGCAGCAAAACTAAGGTACTTCTCATCCAGGGCTGGCTCCAGGTTTTTGTGGGCCCCGGGTGAAAGAGTCTCAGTGGGCCCCTTTAACACATCAGACATGGAAAAAGACTTAGGCATCTTAGTCAATAAGAAGCTAAATTGGAGTGCCCAGTGTCAGGTAGCTGCCACCAAAGCAAATACGGTCATGGGATGCATTAGAAGAGGTCTGGGGACACGAGATGAAAACATAATTCACCCTCTGTACAAATCACTTGTCAGACCACACTTGGAGTATTGTGTGCAATTTTGGACGCCAGTGTTCAAGAAAGACATTACTGAGCTTGAAAGGCTTCAAAGGCGGGCTACTAAAATGATAAATGGAGTTGGTTCACTACAATACCCAGAAAGGTTATCAAAATTAGGTCTATTTACTCTAGAAAAGAGAAGACTTAGGGGAGACCTAATATATATGTACAAGTATATCAGAGGGCAATACAGAGATCTCTCCAATGAACTGTTTGTACCAAGGACTGTGACAAGAACAAGGAGGCATTCTCTTCGTTTGGAGGAAAGACAATTTCTGCACCAGCATAGAAGAGGGTTCTTCACGGTAAGAGCAGTGAGGCTCTGGAATTCTCTTCCTGAGGAAGTGGTGATGGCCAACTCACTGAATGAATTTAAGAAAGGTATGGATGCTTTTCTTGTGAGTAACAGTATAGAAGGTTACGAATAACATAATATTATAGGTAGATGGTTGACCTAGCTTAGGGGAAGGAAGTTTTTTCCCTATGGAGAAAATTGGCTTCTACTCTGTGGGTTTTTTGCCTTCCCCAGGATCAACAATGCAGAACAGCTGCTCTAAAAATAGGCTGAACTAGATGGACATAAGGTCTTCCTTCAGCCTTCAAAACTATGTTACTTCAAAACTATGTTACATTCCACAATTTATGATGCACAGATATGGCAGAGAAATATAGATATAGTACAATGCCAAAAAATTCACTTACTTCTTACATTACATGACTGATACTGATATCTATAGCTCAGAAACCGGACAGTATAGTCCTCCATACAGTATTATGGGCACCATATATTGCTCCATATAAAATGGGCCTCATATGATGCTCCATATATAATGAACCTCATATGATGCTCCATATATAATGGGCCCAATATGATGCTCCAGGATATGATGGACCCCATATATGATGCTACAGTGTATGATTGGTGCCATATAATGATTCATGCATAATGGACTCCATATGATGTTCCAGTATATGATGGGCTCCATATAATGCTCCATACATAATGGGCCCCATATATGATGCTCCAGTGTATGATGGGCCCCATATAGGATGCTATGTTGTATGATGGGCCCCATATAATGGTCCATATATAATGGGCCTCATATATGACGCTCCAGTGTATGATGGGCCCCATATAATGCTCCATATATAATGGGCCCATATATGATGCTCCACTGTATGATGGGTTCCATATAATGATCCATATTTAATTGGCCCCATATGATGCGTCATATATAACGGTCCCCATAGATGATGCTTCTGTGTATGATGGACCCCATATAATGCACCACATTAAATGGGCCCTATATGAAACTCCAGTATATGATGGGCCCCATATATGATGCTACAGTGTATGATGGGCCCCAAATAATGCTCCATATATAATGGGCCCCATAGATGATGCTCTAGTGTCTGATGGGCCCTATATAATACTCCATATGTAATGGGCCCCATATGTGATGCTCCAATGTATGATGGGCTCTATATAATGCTACATATATAATGAGAACCAAATATGATGCTCCAGTGTATAATGGGCCCCATATAATGCTTCATATATGATGGGGCCAATATATGATTCTCCAGTGTATGATGATCCCATATAATGCTCTAGATATAACAGGCCCCATATGTGATTCTCCAGTGCATGATGGGCCCCATATAATACTCCAAATATAATGGGCCCATATGCAGTATGATGCTCCACTGTATGATGGGTTGCATATAATGATCCATATTTAATTGGCCCCATATGATGCTCCATATATAACTGTCCCCATAGATGATGCTTCTGTGTATGATGGGCTGGATATAATGCTTCATATATAATTGCCTCCATATATGATGCTTCAGTGTCTGATGGGCCCCATGTAATACTCCATATGTAATGGGCCCCATATGTGATGGTCCAATGTATGATGGGCCCTATATAATGCTACATATATAATGAAAACCATATATGATGCTCCAGTGTATAATGGGCCCCATATAATGCTACATATTTAATGGGACCAATATATGATTCTCCAGTGTATGATTGGTCCCATATAATGCTCCATATATAACGGGCCCCATATATGATTCTCCAGTGCATGATGGGCTCCACATAATGCTCCATACATAACGGGCTTCATATGATATTCCAGTATATGATGGGTCCCATATATGATGCTCCAGTGTATGATGGGCCTCATATAATGCTCCATATATAATGGGCCCCATATGATGTTTCAGTATATGATAGACCCCATATAGGATGCTGCAGTGTATGATGGGCTCTATATAATGTTCCATACATAATGGGCACCATATATGACGCTCCAGTGTATGATGGGCCCCATATAATGCTCCATATATAATGGGCCTCATATATGATTTGTCAGTGTATGATTGGCCCCATATAATGCTCCATGCATAATGGACCCCATATGATGTTCCAGTATATGATGGGCCCCATATATGATGCTGCAGTGTATAATGGGCTTCATATAATTCTCCAAGAATAATGGGTCCCATATATGATGCTCCAGTGTATGAATGGCCTCATATAATGCTCCATATATAATGGGCCTTATATTTGATTCATCAGTGTATGATGGGCCCCATATAATGCTCCATACATAATGGGCCTCATATGACATTCCACTATATGATGGGCACCATTTATGTTGCTGCAGTGTATGTTGGGCCCCATATAATGCTTCATATATAATGGGCCCCATATATGATGCTCCAGTGTATGATGAGCCCCATTTAATGCTCCATATATAATGGGCCCCATATATGATGTTCCACTGTATGATGGGTCTCATATAATGTTCCATATTTAATTGGCCAGATATGATGCTCAATATATAACAAGCCCCATATATGATGCTCCTGTGTATGATGGGCCTCATATAATGCTCCATATTTAATGGGCCCCATATGATGCTCCAGTATATGATGGGTCCCATATTATTCTCCATATGTAATGGGCCCCATATGTGATGCTCCAATGTATGATGGGCCCCATATAATGCTGCATATATGATGAGCCCCATATATGATGCTCCAGTGTATAATAGTCCCTATATATTGTTACATATATAATCGGACCAATATATGATTCTCCAGTGTATGATGAGTCCCATATAATGCTCCATATGTAATGGGCTCGATATGTGATACTCCAGTGTATGATGGGCCCCATATGATGCTCCAGTGTATGATGGGCTCCATATATGGTTCTCCAAAGTCTGAATGGCCCCATATAATACTTCATATGTAATGGGCCCCATATGAGATGCTCCAATGTATGATAGGCCCCATATAATGCTACATATATAATGAGCCCCATATATCATGGTCCAGTGTATGATGGTCCCCATATAATGCTACATATATAATGGGCCTCATATGATGGTCCTCATATATTGCTCCAAACATAAAAAACATACCTCTCCTCACTGGCTGCTATTCTGCTCTGGACTCATCAGCATCTCCACCTTCCAGTTCTCTGAACTGTGACTGTTCAGGCAGAGGGCGCACACTAGTCACGTCATCACGCCTTCTGCTCTGAATTGTCACAGCCAGGAAGACACCGCAGTGGTGGAATGGGAAGTGGTCAGTATCACAAGTACCGGTCCCTGAGCATGCGGGTGGGGAGGTCCACTCACGGACACCGACACTGGCACTGGACCCCCATAGCATGCTGGTGTCCCTGACGGTAAGTGTGCCCCCCACCTGCTCAGGGCCCCGACACTTGCCCAGGTGTGCTGAGGCTGGCCCTATTATCATCTCTAATATCATCACTGTCTCACAACCTAGAATAACTGATCAGTACTTTCAATCCTCTCCTCCTTCCCCCATCTACCCCCAGCTGCCACTCCCTCCACTCATTTAAGCTGAATACTTTGCCTCATTCTTCAAGCAGAAGATTGACAACATAAGGTAAAGCTTTTGCCTAAATTCCTAACAGCCCATCCTCATACCTACTCAACTCTCCCCCAAAACCAACGTCTCCACCATCACGGAAGATCTACTTTCGTCTTTACTCTCCAAATCACATCTCACCACCTGTAAACTTGACCCAGTACCAGCACCTCTCATTCCAAACCTTACCACAGTCGTCATCCCAACCCTAACTCACCTCTTCAACTTGTCACTAACTACTGATGTCTTCCCGTCATGCTTTAAAAATACTTCAATTACACTCATCCTCAAAAAGCCAACACTTGACCCATCCTTTACAGGTATCACTCAGTATATCACTTCTCCCATATGCTTCAATCAAGGTCACAGTTTCTCAATAGTGATTGTGACGTCACATTACAGAATGGGCAGCAGGTAGAGAAATTATGTATTTTAAAAAGACCGGAATTATGTGGGGTCCCCAGTAAATATTTACCAAGCATCATTTGAGAAATCATCACTATTGCAAGAATTTATTTTATGAAGTTATTAAAAATACAGATTTTGTTGTACTATTTGTATCAGCGCTATTTTTTTTTTTAGCAGCAGACAATCGGTAATGGCAGATGAATAGGTTTTAACTATATATATATATATATATGTGTGTATATATATATATATATATATATATATATATATACAGCCAGGATATGTAGACATACAGTAATATTCAGCATGCCTACCAGTCACAAGTTTGTCTGAATTTTTAAATGATTTGCAATACAGATGGAGTCTGACTAGTAGCCATAGTCAGTAAGTCTTAGGTAGGCGTAAGCTCTCAGGATATTTGTGAAAGGGGAGAACGTTGAAGTTGGTGAGATGGTTAGATTTAACCCTTGGTTTGCTGAACTTGTGTGATTGCTTGATGACCTTTAAAATTGTTATGTTGCTCTGAAACAAAAATGAACAGTTAGCAAGTTAGAGAATTACAGACAGAAGATTAACCCTAAGGTCTACAGAAGTATCTTTAATTTACCCTCATGTGAAAATTTGAAGTAACTG
This sequence comes from Dendrobates tinctorius, assembly GCF_039654945.1. Taxonomy (NCBI): domain Eukaryota; kingdom Metazoa; phylum Chordata; class Amphibia; order Anura; family Dendrobatidae; genus Dendrobates; species Dendrobates tinctorius. The sequence continues at coordinate 29,349,029 of NW_027361700.1, forward strand.
GTATTGCAAAATATATGATAATCCAATATCAGTCCTCAGATTTCTGGACGCAAATGATTTTTGTATACGAAAAATATGCCCCAAAAACCAGCTACCCTGGTGAGACACCTCAATGCAATTGGTGACTGAGCGACCAAAGCAAATCCATTATATCACAGATAACAAAACATTATCATATTCGTCCTAATGATAAAAAGTCCCATTTACTAAAAGCCCATTGATGATGGTGAAGTTCAAAGGAGATGAGATAGGACCTTCAGAATTAACACTTTTTTTTAGGCTTCCAGGAGTTTAAATAAAATCATTCACTTAACAAGCATGTATGGAGCCTACAAAGATGGCCAAAGCCACAGAGCTTCCAAAGGAACATAAAATTTGGTGTGATTGCCAATGACAATTATACATCCTACAAAAAACAGCCAAACCCACTACCATAATACATTGAGATAAATTTTAACATCCATGTTAATAAAAATAATTTAAAAAGTAAGAAGGGAACACTCCAAACAAGGTCAATTTAAAGTGAATCGGTCACGTGAAAAGACTCTATTAACCTGCAGATGTGGGGTTAATCTGCAGCTTTCTGAATCTGCATTTAGACCTCCGCAGCTGGGAGGAAATTAACTTTATTCCTCTCAGTAGCTATCCAGGTCCAGTCACGGGGCGGTGCAGGTTCTGTCACCGCTGTGTGTACAGTGCACGTCGGTTCTATCCGTGTCCCCCGTACTTCCTGTCGCCTGCTCAGTATTAGGGCCATCTGTCAGTCAGATGGCCCTATACACAAAGCAGTGACTGATCCCGTGCCAGCGCTGCCCTGTGACTGGATCCGGAAGGGAATAAAGTTCATTTCCTCCCGGCAGTGGGAGTCTAAGTGTCGGTGACCGACCATTAATAACCTGCAGACTAACCCCATATCTGCAGGTTATTAGCATTTTTTCACATAACATGTTCCTTTTAAAGGGTAAGTGTTCCATATATACAACTAGATTATGGCCCGATGCTATCGCATCGGGAGGATGCGATAGCATCACACCTCTTGCCATGTTAACCCTCAACACACACACTCCTCAACACATACTCCTCTCACCTTTCACCATCTCCACTCACGTCCACTCACTCCTTCACTCCACATACGACCCCTTCTCTCACTCCGTCTCTCATACTCACGCCGTCATCGCCGCTGCTCCACGATCCCAGACATCATCTTCCGCCGGCGCCATCCTGGATCCAGACGTCCTTCCACGCCGGCGACATGTTCTTGCGGCGACACCATCTTGAGTATCGTGAAATCCCGCGATACTCAAGATGGCGTCGCCGGAAGAACATGTCGCCGGCGTGGACGACGTTGGGATCCAAAATGGCGTCGGCGAAATCTCGCGAGTTTTCACCGATGCCATTTTGGATCCCGACGTCGTCCTCTCCGGCGACATGTTCTTGCGGCGACGCCATCTTGAGTATCGCGGGATTTCGCCGATCCAAAATGGCGTCGCCGCAAGAACATGCCGACGCCATTTTGGATCCCGACTGCATCCACGCTGGCGACATGCTCTTGCGGTGACGCCCTCTTGAGTATCGCAGGATTTCACGATACTCAAGATGGCATTGCCGCAAGAACATGTCGCCGGCGTGGAGGACGTCTGGATCCAGGATGGCGCCGGCGGAAGAAGATGTCGGGGATCGTGGATCAGCGGCGATGACGGCGTGAGTATGAGAGACGGAGTGAGAGAAGGGGTCGTATGTGCAGTGAAAGAGTGAGTGGACATGAGTGGAGATGGTGAAAGGTGAGAGGAGTGTGTGTTGAGGAGTGTGTGTGTTGAGGAGGAGTGGTGTGTTGAGGGTTAACATGGAAAGAGATGTGCGGTGACGTCACCGGTTACAACTGGACGGAAGTTGTTACAACCGGAAGCTGCTTCGGGCATTTATTATTATAGATTTAATGTAATTTAATGCATCAAGCAATATAAGTAGTTTCGACGGTTCATTGATACAGTTAAATCCCATTTTAAATAAGCTGTATAGAGCAAGGTAAGTAAAAAAAGGTGACATTTATACAGAAAATAGCAAGTGAAATTATACAGAGAATAGTGGATACATACATAAGGTATTATGTATCTCTATCACAGTGGACATTGTCAGACCGATGAGGGGAACCGAAAGTTTCTTACCATTATCAGATTGGTGAATAGGAACACTGCAGAGAGAGAAAACATCATATATTAGTCACATTAATACTCAATATGTAAAACATTTTACTATGTGTCCTTGCATGTCATTTGGCATGTCATAGATGGGAACACAAGAAACTTTGTCACAACTATCTATTACATTATGTATTGTTAAGATTTACCCCTTTAAAAATTATACTAGCATTGTGCTCCTTACTGATACAATCTTGCAAAAATAAGTTTTAATCCATAGGCAAATGAGGGGGCTTCGGTGCGCCCATGGCATGAACATGAGCTGGGTGCATTGGGACGCCTCCTCAATTTGCGTCTTTGGGACTGGCCTTGCATGTGATGGACAGCGCTCACTCCTATAGAGAACGCTGCCCCGCATGTGTGCACAAGCGCACTGATGATGGCTGTACCGACCACTCATTTGCATACGAATTAACAGTTATTGTCACAAACACTGTACCAGTAAGGACAGGCCCAGATGACTGTACATTCTCCATCCAAGAAAAACGTCCGATTCTGCCAAGTTTGATTACAGTTTGATGTTTTTCTCAGATGTGTAGAATTAAAATACAAAAATTCTCCATCTTCTCCATTCAATTTGTCTGTAAAAATCATACCGCACTCCAATGTCATCCAAGTATGTGCGATGTTTTCCACAGTCCCAAAGACATGAATGGCCTAGTGTCATCCAATTATCGAAGGTAAACAGTGCATGCCGCAATTATTTTCCCTCGGCAAAAATCAGACTGCCTCATCGAATAACAATGGAGAGCGAACGTTTCTATGTTTGATGGATCATACTTGGACTGGAATTGTGGTTGTCTGCATAAGCCTTAACAGGTACAGTGCTAGTAAGATTTTTATAATGGTGAAGTCCTCCAAATCACTTTATAGTTGGTCTAAAAGGCTTTTTGGGGCTGCAGACTCCCTTTAAACCTCAATTCATCAAGCCATTTATGCCATAATTCTAGCATAAAACTGCATAAAATGATGCAAAATTTTTGCACAATTGGAAATTCTTCAATTTTTTTTTTTTTTGGAAACGTTAGTGGAACTGAGCCAGGGCATGGCTAAGTTTCATAATTTATGCCACACAAATGATAAAAATTAAGCCAGAGCATATCTGACGGAGCTGCACAACAGTTATAAAATGAGCCCAATTCCTTAAGAGGCACACACATCCTTCACACAGTGCTCCGTTCTTTAATATTGGAATGCAGTCATCCAGTTTTAGTGAATCGGGGGGCTCACTGCTTTTTTCTTAGAAGTTGATATTCTGACAACTCCTTTAAGGCCAGGGTAACACTTGCAACTGCAAAGCGAGAAACTCGCCTCAATACCCGGCACTGCCACCGGCACTCGGGACCGGAGTGTGCAGCTGTATGTATTTCTATGCAGCTGAACGCTCAAGTCCCGAGTGCCGGCGGCAGTGCCGGGTATTGAGGCGCAAGTTTCTCGCATTGCAGTTGCAAGTGAGACCCCAGCCTAAGGGGATTGTCCACCACTGGACAACCCTTTCTTAGCAGTTCCATGGACTAATTTAAAATAAAAAAATACATACTGACTTCCCAGGCCGTCACCCTTCCTCCGATTGCAGGGAGTCTGTTCTGATGGAATAGAATAAGCAGCAGCCGCTGATTGGCTAAAGTAGTCAAGTGACAATAATGTCGTGACCTCCAAAGACAAACGTACTGCAATTGTACTGGTCCAGAAGGTCAGTATACAGGATTTTTTAGGATGAATAGTGGAGCTGTTAAGAAGGGTATATATGGAAGTGGGCAACCCCTTTAACTCCAAACATACATGCAAAAAACTTATAGTAAGAATTTTTTTCAGCCTTCACCTTTTCATATGCTGCAAGTCATGACCTTCTATAAGACGTTTGTATGTGGCAATCTCCATTTCCAGATGGTTCTTCTGGTCCATAAGCTGTTTGTATGCAATATTTTGTTGTTCCAGTTCGGCGCGTATCTGTCCCAATTCAGACTCCACATGGTTGATCAGGCATTGTAACTGGGACAGTTGGGAGCCAAAACTGGATTCAGTCTCACTAAGGGATTCATCAAGAGCTGATTTCTGAAAAAGAAAAGTGACGTTTTTAGAATACTGGCAATCACTAAAAATCTTGTCAAGGTTTTTATCTTGTGGAAACTACACAGAAAATGATGTCAATTAGCACATTTAACAATTTCAGCATCAGTATGTCAGTGATAGTGATGTACATGATGTAAAATCTGGAGATCAAGGGGCTAGCTTCCATGACGTCGGCAAAAGGAGTGCAATTGAGAAGATACATCTAGCACAGAGACAGACTTATGTAGATGGTGCACAAGGGCCCAGATGAGAAATGTTGCAATCTCTGCAAGAAATGGGCCACCGGTGGCTTACTAGTATACGAGGGCATGAATTTCTGTTTGTGGAAGATATTTCTCTTGAATGAAGGATTTTACCAAGGGTCAGTACTAGGTCAATGAAATTTAAAAAATGGCTTGTATGTATTGTGAGCATCCCTTGTACGGCGGTGGTCATGTGCAGAAGGGATGGCTAGTGCGTGGAATCCATTTCATTCTTCATCATTCTACTGTAGTGCAGATAACATATTCTATGTGTGAGACGGTTATGTGGATGGCATGTCTATTATGCTTAAGTGGCACGTGTGACATGTGTCCAACATGGGAATGACAGATGTGTGACTAGTCCAGCATGGGAATGACACATATGTGGCATGTGTCCAGTGTTTATGAGTCCAGCATTTTAATGGAAAGTTTGCTGTAGCATTTGATACATAATCTATGTTAAAGTGGTTATTCACTACTTGGTCAGCTCTTTCTAAACCACTATGCTTCCCCTGTTGAAAAATATAGCACCTATACTTTTCTCAGGTACTGGCAACTTTCCAGAAGTGATGGTACTGGCTTTCTGAGGCCTAACGTTGCATTATGATGTCACGCAATCCCTGCAGCCAAATGAGCACTGGTTTCACTACCACCCATCCTTTAGACATAATTGATATCCAGAGGAATCGAGACAGCAACTGCAGCTCCAACTTTCTACGGATGTCTGATTTGTCCGAAGGAGTGCACAGTGAAGCCAGCGAAGATCAGCAGCAGGTATGATGTCACGTAAGCCTCGAGGGAGCCCATGCCGATCATGCTGGAATGGCATTGGCACTGAAGGTAAGTGTAGGTGTTATTATTTTACTCGAGAGAAATATAGGGATTGAGATGGGGTTGTCCAAATATTGAACAACCCCTTTAACATTCAGTGTGTAGATAAAAAAAATTTTTTAGTAGTTACAGTGTACAAGGGACACAGTTATAATTGTCATTGAGTTTTCTATAAGCTTATAAGACTTGATAATTGAGGTCATACCATGCTGAGTTGACTTTGCAGTTCAATTTCTAAAGTTTGCACATTACGCTTTAACTCAATTAGGTCACCAGAAACTGTCTGTAGCTGTTCTGCCCCAGAAATCATCTCTCGATTCAGTTCTTCACTCTGCAATATAATAATGATAAAGACAAGATGGACATAAGGAAAACATGAGCTATGTATATTGTGTGAGTAGTAAGAGGTGAGGGCCAGTGGCGAAACTCTGAGCTTCTAATCCATAAAGGGAATCTGTCAGCAGATTCTTGCTATGTAATCTGTTAGTGCCGTGATGTAAGGAAAGTGTCACTTACTTGACTGTGGTTTGTGTTTCAATACAATCAGTATTTTATCAGCAGGAGATTAGCACTACAGGACAACTGGCCACTGGAATCGGGGTCTCTGTCCCCAGCTCATGGTGATGTCAGGTTACATAGCAAAAACCTGCTGACAGATACTCTTTAATGGTTGCCTAGAGCTGACACAGTATAAGCGCAGCGCACTCATGACAGGATAGGTCTGAAAGGGGTTAATCTTGTTTTGGAATGGGGGGTTGAGAGGGCTTAGATTTTGAGTGGGAAAAGACAAGCAGGGGGTCGGGGAGTAAGATAAGGTTCATGGATGTGGCTATTATATAGAGGGTCCATATAAATCATTTTCCCAGGCTAAGACACCATTTTACAGTGAGGACTATTGATGTCCCACCTGTCCTCAAGGTCATCAGCTAGTAAAAAGTTTTTTTTTTGGTCTGGGGGCAATTTAGATTATATAGGAGTTATTAGTAGGTTTAGGCATTTAATGATAGAGCTGTTAAGCGTTGTACACTGCAACAAGAAGGGGCTCCAGTTCATACCTGTTGGCACTTATCAATTTTGATGATTAACTGATATATGATCTCCTTTAAGGGGCAGACCCTGGAGGGTGAGGTCTGATGATCCGTTGGCCATGGAAATGACGATCCATTGTGCAGCAATGTAGCTGGTCGTAGATTTTAGCGGCTAGTGGTGGAGGCTAACTCGGCACATATCTGTGCTCATTGGCGTATACGTGGAGACGTGTACATAGTTCTGTCGCTTGGTAGATAATGAGAGAGCCCTTGTTGCCAAGGACTTGACCAACAGGGTATTTATATGTTTGTGTAGTTTTTTATATTTCTGTATTCACACTTTATATTTACAGGTTGTATATACTTCTAATAAAAGCTGTGACCAGTCACCTTCCAACTGAAATGCCGTGTCTGATTGTTTATTTAGGGAAGGTGAGTGGTTGCGCCGGTATGTGCCTAATTCCCCTTCCTTCAAGTTCGGCACTTATAATGTCATGCAAAACTTGTACGAACGTCTTTAATGTGCCATTTATAACACAGGAGTATTCCTATGTGTCAGATGGGCCTTTAAAGAGGCTGCCAGTGCAAGCTGAGAGCTGCAGCTTTGCTATAATTTGTAAGTCACAGATTGGAGACAGCCATAAATGAAATCATAAACAGACCTTTTGTTGTGCTACCTCTCTCCACCCTAGAAATCATGTGTGTGATCAGATCACATTTTTCTAGACACTTATGGCAGTTTATACTCACATTTCTTCTCCTACAGGTAGGATTGAATTATATACTACAGGTAGTTAAACTTTATACATGATATACTATGCCAAATGGGCCTGAAAATTTTTACCCTTGCAAGGAAGATCTCTTCAACTTCTCGTAGATTTCTTTCCAGCAGTTTTTCATACTGTTGTCGGATTTCTGACAACACACTGTTCAGATCCACACATGGAGCAGCATTCACTTCAACGCTGACTCTGGCACCGAGCTGTGTACGTAGACAGTTTACTTCCTATAAGAAAAAAAAAGTAATAATCGACTGTATTGAGGAAAATAATAGAAATCTGCTATGAAACTGCAACCAAATCATCTAAGTTGTCTCAAAGAATATACCAAAAGATGGCTGACAACCCTCTTAGACATAGGCATGAGATTTCAAAAGTAATGTCCATGTGTAAGGATTCCAGATTTTCCTTTGTGCCTGTTAACCCTTATCCAAGATAGAGTTCTTGTATCTGGCCTTGTCATTGAACTTCCTGTCCTGATTATTTAAGTCTGTGCCGTGTGTTCCTCTTTGCCTGAGTATTTTGTTGCTGTTGGCTCCAGAGCCCCTGCCTGTCTACTGGTGGACTCCCTGCTGCTGCTGCTCGTTACTCAGTGCACTGCCTCTCCATGCTATGCTGCCTACAGTCCTCTGTGTGTCTCCCTGATGTTGTCTGTGCTTACCAACTGTCTGGACTTCCAGTGTGAAACTATTAGTCTCTGGATCTGCTGTGTCCTGTAAAGAATCCTGACATCACCAACTCCTCTAGGTCTGTGTTTGTTGGGCTGCGGTGCTGGACTTTTGTGGGACTTTAAGCCCAAAATGGTGCATATAGTAACCTTCTCCTGTTAATGCCACTCCTGTATAATGCTGGTCTTCTACGTTTAAGTGCCGTGTGCATTTCCACCCATATGATTGCTGGACTTCTACACTTTAGTGCTGTGTGCATGCTCATTCATTATATAGCTGGACTTCCTTATTAAACGCGGTGTGCTTACTCTCATACTTACTGCTGCATTTCCACTTTTAGTGCCTTGTGCACACCTGCGCCATATCACTGTTGGACTGGTTCATATTAGCGGTCGTGCCCCGCTCTTCAGTCACACTGGACATTTCCATACTGTGCTGTGCATTCGTTACTGTTGCTGGAAGTGCTGTTAGTTTTGTTTCACTTGCATTATTCTATATTGTGCTGTGTTTTTATTACTATTGCAGGAAGTGCTCTGTTAGTTTTGTTTCTCTTATTAATATACTCATTTGCATCAACTTTGGTCTCAGTTTCGTATTATCCACGCAATCAGATTCCGTAGTACCCATATAATTGTTACACCATGTCAAACTCAACTTTACTTCTGACTCCACACTATAATTTACCTCCTCATGGTTCTTCTTCAGTTCTTGAAGTTCATCCTCAAGGTTTTGAACAGTCATCGCTAGGTCACATGTCTCCATGCTAAGTCTATCTAAAACTCTTCGGAGGCCGTTGACGTCGGACTCAATGTGTTTTTTCAGACTCATTTCCAACTCAAGCCTAAAGCATGGAAAAATATATATCAATTAATATCAATATCGTGAATTGTTAAAGGTAGAATAACCGCTACTTACGAGTGCATAGGAGCCCAGTGGGCAGTCTCACTCCTTGTGCACACAGAAGTAGCTTTTAATGATTGAGTAGGACCACCTACTGGATATCTGAGCCCATAATCAACTTGTATTAAAAATTAAAAAACTAAAAAGCAATACTTAAAAATGTATGGTAAAGCTGGAGAGACAAAAAGAGCAAATAGGATCTGATATGAGCTGAGAGCAAACATCTAAGACTTTTTCTATGTACATAAAGGGCCTTTTTCTCTCAAATACTGTTCACAAATTTATTGTGGTCACCCTAATACACACCTGGGCAATAATCTGACTAATCAGCATCTTGATATGCCACAACTGTGAGGTGGATGGATTATCTCGGCAGAGGAGAAAGGCTCACTAAGAGATTTAGGCAAAATTGTGAACAATATTTGGGAGAAAAATGCCTTTTGTGCACATAGCAAAAGTCTTAGGTCTTTGAATTCAGCTCATGAAAAATGAGAGCAAAAACAAAAGTGTTGCGTTTATATTTTTGCTCATTGTATGGATACCATGTTCAACATAACAGGCTCCCTTTAATAACAAAATTCTTAGCATCTCATTATAAATTGTGAATAGAATATTAATGCGCCACTAAATCAATAGATCATTATTAATTCTATTTTTTTATCTTACTTGTTCCTAAAGTCATCTGCAGCTAGTTTTGCATTGTCCATGTCCAGGAACATTTTAGCATTTTCTGAATGGAATGCAGGAATCTATAAAATAGTGCACATCAGGTTAAGGAATTCAATATTTACATGTTATGTTACCTTAGGAGAACAATGCGTTGATTTTTAATAACTTATATACCGGTAGTTTAAGTCCTTTACAAGAACTCCATGATCCAATATTCATCTCACATATAAATCAAAACTCTACAGGATTTACCAGAATAAATTTATAGAAATTTGTTCAGACACATTATAGGACAATAACAATGTGAACCACTCACCCCTAGAAAACTTCAAGAGTTTTCCAATGCCTCTAACTGTTCCTGCTTCCTACCTGAATATGCATGATATTATTATACATTTATGTAAAAAAAAGCTAAAAACTGAATGCAAGTATTACCCAGATGCAACAGTTTAAATTGAAAATATCCAACTAGTGTATGGAATCTTACATTCAGTGCTCCATGGGAAACAATTATGCAAAATAGCTCTCCTCCAGAAGAAATAAATCTTTCTTTAATTACCAACACTAAGATATTCACCTAAATACCTTAAACACTCATATCCTTTCCCCTGTATACAGTAGATACAGTATTTCCATTGCGAGAGAACACAACAAATTTAATATTGTCTGTAGAATAAAATTTGAACAAATTCTGCCTAAATATGGCATATACTGAAGACACCCATGAAGGTACCGAGAGTTTCTAAGCTCGAATCCAACCAAGGGCGTGTAGCTTATACATTTTCCCTGTGTTTAAATAGGTTTCCTTTTATCTTGTTTTTCCTTCAGTTTCTATGGAGTTGTTCCTAATTTCCATATTTCTCTGGTGGGAAAATTATAAAATCAACTCTATTTAAGACAAGAACTTTTGGGTATCCCTTACAGCAAATATGGTGGCACTATTTAATCAACAAGAAATAAAGAATAAGAGAGTGTAATTGATCAAATCACCTTTTTCTGGAGCTCCTGAATGGTTTTCAAGTAATTGCTACAGTCAGGCAAACCGTCAGGCTGGTTCTTCTCATACCATTGTCGAATGTTCCTCTCCAGTTTACTATTTTCTTTCTCCAAGGAACTTACTTTCTCCAAATAAGAAGCCAACCGGTTGTTTAGTTGCTGCATAGTTTCCTTCTCATTGAAGCATAAAAGTCCATCATACCTTAATACATTGTGAGCCCCATTGTTGACAGACTGATTTCCACGGGCATATAAAGACGCAATTCTAGAGTTCCACCCTTGACTGAAGTTGTTGGATATGCTAATGCCTTTTCCTCCTGATCCACCATGAACACTAGGAGCTCTGAAATGATGTCCATGACGGATTTGATGGCTTGCCTCTTGGTGAGAGCTAGAGGTTGGTGTCTGATGAACAGGTATTTTTTGAGTTGATGTAAGGCAACCTTCTTGGAGTGATCCAGATTTAACCTGCTTGGTAGTTTGAGTCATGGTGGAGGTAGAATGAAGGCTACAGTAGATAGAGGCACACGTTATGCTGTAGATTGAGTTACAAAGTCTAGTTGATTTTTGAAGTGGAGAAGCTTTTATAAAGCATCAAAGATGTTGTAAACTGAATGCTATTGTTATGAAGCAATAAAAGGCTTCCATCAGGGAGGAATATAAATGTAGAGTCATTGATGAAATCCTGTGTTGGTGCACTTTGACACACCCTAAATGTATGACTTGTTTATGGTAGTCATGGGGTCTTTGTCGTTACTCACAATGTACTATAAAAATAATTACAATTTTAAGTTATACTATAAATGTAAATTATAATATGCATAAAATTTTGACAAAAAAAGTCTACATTTGAAAACCACTAGTAAGTGTAATAAATGTACTACAATAACTAAACATGATTTGTATAAACAGTCAGTATAACCTTGTTTTACATAAAATTTTGAAAAACATTTTTGGAATTAGTCATCAATAACAGGTGGATGTCTGATTCCTTGCTGCTCTGCTAATCAACTAAATAGAGGGGCCAAGGCTCCTTGGCAAGCACCTTATCTTTATTTTTTAAAGCAGCATTGTCTTAGGGTCCCGTTTCACTTAGCGACGCACCAGCGATCCCGACAACGATACGACCAGGGTAAGGATCGCTGGTGCGTCCCTAAATGGTTGCTAGTAAGCTGCCAAACAGGCAGATCTCTTCAGCAACACAGCAACCATCCAGCGATCCTCGGCGGTCATTGGTACCTTGTCACCAGGTCGCTCGTCGGGTCAAACACAGCGATGCTCGCTGGCCAGCAGGACGCCAACGATGAACAAATGGCTCAGGACATTCGAGTACGATCAGCCATATCCAGCGGGGGGGCGGTCGCCGCAATGTGTCACATGTAGCGAGATCGCTGGCGAGGTCGCTGTTGCGTCACAAAATCGGTGATGCTTCAGTGATCTCGCTAGCGATCTCGCTATGTGAGAAGGGGGCTTTATCCACTAGAATCAGATTCAGTTTCCATGAGCTGCAGTACCAGGGACAGCAATAAACAAAATAATGGTACCGTGCACAGCTCTAGCGAGTTGATGTAGCACGCTGAAGCTCTGTAGTCTCTTCATTCAGCTTATACTCAGACCCTTGGCCGAGTGTGTGTGACCCTGGTGTGCTTTGTGACTGTGATACTTTATGGTTGTTTGGTTTTGATCCGGTTCTGTCCCTGTAACGAGTTCTGCCTGTTCCTTTTGTACTGCTCTGCTATCTCCGTGTATGACTCTTTTGCCTTGGACCTGACTACTCTCTGATTTCCCCTCTTGTACTGCATTGCTATCTCTGTGTCTGATTCTTTGCTTACATTCTGACTATTCTCTGCTTGTCCCTCTGGTACCGCGCCGCCCTCTCTGTGTATGACCCCCCCGCTTGGCTGACCTGAGTTTCCCTAGCCTTTACTCCAGGATTCCTGTAATAGAATCCTACAGTCAGCTCTTGCAGCAGGACGCTAAGCCACGCCCCTGTGGTCACATGATCGTAGGTCCTTGTACTTTTTACTATCATCAGTATTGCAGGTCCTGTTGTCTGATCTTCCCGGGCCCTCCCGTAGTCTGGGTGAGTTACCCTGCTCAGCCACAGCAGTCCGCCGGTGCTGATAGGATCCTGATATTATAAGCGACCGCACATTTTTTAGGGTTGGGGAAAGTTGTGTTTATTCTCTGAGTAAATTAGCACTAGGGATCCTCTGCAGGCTTTGGCCGATCAGGTCAAGAATCTAACCCAGATGTTCCAAAGGCTCAATATGGAACAGTGCATGATGGCCCATACACAGCAGCAGTTGATGGACACCGTGCAGGGGGCTGTGGCAGCAGGGTCTCCTGGTCCCAGGAATAGGGACATATCTTTGGTATCCCCTGAATCTCCGGTCAAATTGCCCGACTCCTTTTCAGGGGATAAAAAGGAATTTAGGTCCTTCAGGGAGGAATGTAAGCTTTTTTTCTTTAAGGCCCCGTTCCTCTGGGGATGAATTTCAGAGGGTGGGGGTTGTTATTTCTCTTCTGCAGGGTACCCCCCAAGCATGGGCTTTCTCTCTGTCTCCCATTGCCCCCAAGAGAATGACAGTGGATGCCTTCTTTGATGCCCTGGGCCGCATATATGATGAACCTGACAGGGTACGTGTGGCTGAAGATATGGTGATGAGTATGCGTCAGGGTAAACGCTCGGCTGAGTGGTTTTGAGTGGAGTGCCGGCGCTGGGCAGTGGAGGTCTCGTGGGATGATGATGCCCTTCGGGGTCTATTCCGCAGAGGCCTCTCCGAACACCTCCAGGATGCACTGGCGCTTCACTCTCCACCAGACACTTTGGAGGAGGCCATTACGCAAGCAGTGCGTATGGACCTCAGGCTTCGGACTAGGGGCATCATGCAGTCCGAGACATATCTATTCTTCGGCAGCAAAGAGACTGGTATCGCACCTGCTCCTCCTGAGCCTATGGAAGTTGGCGTCACCTCTGTCAGAGAAAAAGAGAGAAAACGTCGCCGTGAGAAACAGCTCTGATTTTATTGTGGAGAGTCCGGTCACTGGAAAAAGGAGTGTCCCTTGTGTCCGTCATCCTCCAAGGCGATGGGAAACGACTAGGTCTGGGTAGCAATCGAGGAGGCTGCCCAGACCTTCAGGTACTTTCTTCCTCACGTGCTAAGATTTTTCTTAAGGTTGAACTGTTGGTAGACAATTATCGCTTTTTCTCTACAGCACTGGTGGACAGTGATTCATCGTTCAACCTGGTCAGCTCTGATATCATTTCCCACCACCAGATAGGGACAGTCAGGCTTCATACCCCACTTAAAGTCGTGGCCATCGACTCGTCTCCTCTCACCCGATCGGGGATTCTTTCTATTTCTGAGAAATTTGTGTTGAAAATTGGTTCTTCCCACATGGAAGAAATCGAATGTTTTGTGATGGACAAATTGCCTGCAGATTTGGTTTTGGGCATGCCATGGCTTCGACGCCACAATCCAGTGATTGACTGGGAATTGGGGGAAATTGTCAAGTGGGGGTCCAAGTGTGTTGACTGTGACCTTAAATCTGTTTCTTGTGTGAAAATTTTAAAACCTGTCACTGTGTCTTCTGCCAGTTCCGAGGGTATTCCGGAGTACCTAAAGGACGTTGAGGACGTTTTTTCAGAAAGTGAGGCAGAGGCGTTACCACCCCATAGGCCATTTGACTGTGCCATCGATCTTATTCCAGGAGCCAAATTGCCCAAAGCTCGTTTGTTTAATTTGTCGGGTCCGGTGCGTCTAGCTATGATACAATATATTGCTGAGAGACTCCGTAAGGGGCACATAAGACCTTCAGTTTCCCCAGTAGCAGCTGGATTTTTCTTTAAGAAAAAAGATGGAAGCCTACGTCCCTGCCTCGACTTTCGAGAATTAAATAAAATCACGGTCAGGAACACATATCCCCTGCCTTTGATTCCCGACCTCTGTAATCAGCTCTCGGGATCCAGATGGTTCTCTAAACTGGATCTCAGAGGGGCCTATAATCTGATATGGATACGGGAAGGAGATGAGTGGAAAACCACTTTTCTTACTTCGGAGGGGTTATTTGAGAACTTGGTAATGCCGTTTGGTCTCACCAATGCACCAGCGATTTTCCAAAATGCTATCAATGTCGTGTTCTCAGACCTCATCGGCCGCTTTGTAATTGTATACCTGGATGATATCCTGATATATTCTACCAATAAACAGTCACATTTGTTACATGTTAAAACTGTACTCCAGAGGCTCCGAGAAAATTAATTGTTCGCCAAACTCGAGAAATGTTCATTTTTTGTTCAAGAATTGTCATTTTTAGGTCTTATAATCTCACCTCAGGGGTTTCGCATGGATCCCAAGAAGGTGCTAGCTATTGTGGAGTGGGTCCAGCCTCGGGACCTTAAGGGACTCCAGCACTTCTTGGGATTTGCAAATTATTATCGCAAGTTTATTAAAGGGTTCTCACAGATAACTAAACCCCTCACGGATCTCACTTGTAAAGGCGCAGATGTCAGGAACTGGTCCCCGTTAGCTAAACAGTCATTTCTAGCGTTAAAAAACTGTTTCACATCTGCTCCTATCCTGGTTCAACCCGACCCTTCGATGCCATTTGTGGTCGAGGTTGATGCTTCTGAGGTGGGGGTGGGGGCAGTGTTGTCACAGGGACCGGCTTCCCTAACCAATCTCAGGCCTTGTGCCTATTTCTCAAAGAAATTTTCTCCCGCGGAGAAAAATTATGATGTAGGCAATGGGAATTGACAGGGATATTAAACAGACCATCCATGACCAACGATTGGGCCTACTTCCCGTCCGCCATAATTTATCACCTGTTGAAAAACAAGCTATCTCATCCTTGAGGGACAATCCAAACATCATTATAAAACCAGCAGACAAAGGAGGAGCAATCGTTGTCATGAACAAGAATCAATACGTGACCGAAATTCAGAGACAACTCTCGGATACCAACACATACAGGAAAGTTCATACTGACCCGACATTCCAAATACGTAGGAAAATAGACCAAATTCTTGACAAACATATGCAGCTTAAGACCATAGATGCAAAGACTAGAACATTTCTGACAAACCAACATCCCATAACCCCGGTACTCTACACCCTCCCCAAAATCCACAAAAACCTACACAACCCTCCTGGACGTCCAATAGTAGCTTCCACGGACTCCATCCTCAATCCTTTATCCATTTTTCTAGAGAAAATATTAACTCCATTTACTCACACCACTAAATCTTTTATTTTGGACACAGGCGATTTCCTGAATAAGATTCGTTACATTAATTCCGTTTCACCCAGCAGCATTCTCTGCACCTTTGATGTCAACAGTCTATACACATCAATAACACATGATAAAGGTATAGAGGCAGTCAGACTAACTCTCATGGAAGCTAATACTGCACCGGACACACAGGCTTTGTGTTTGGACCTTCTAAATATAGTCTTACGGGAAAACTTCTTCCGATTCCAGGATGATTTTTTCATCCAGACATGCGGCACCGCGATGGGCTCTTTTTATTTTTTTCTTTTTTTTCTTTATGTCACCCTAACGATATGTTCATCTATCCCTACTTACAGAATATGCTATCAACTCATTTATGCCTAGCAGTGACACTATCGATTTGGTGAAAACAGACCCTACATTCAATTGAAAAGGGTATGACCACGCTCCTTCATGTTTCTTATCTACCGCGTTATCTCTCAGTTTCACGTGTTTGATGTCTCCACATCTTTCTAAATAATTCTAGTGCTTATATTCCATGCTCTCTGGATACTATGTGTATATATTTTGCATAAAGTTTACAATTTTTTGATATTTTTATGTATGTATTTTATTACAGCGACTTTGTGATAAAGGCCGATGTGGCCGAAACGTCGTTTGATGTCGCTTCCTCACTGTCAAGCAATAAATTTACTTCACATTAAGTACAATCAGCGTGTGCAGTGACTATACATTGTTTATGCGATTCTGGGACTATCCGTTCCTTCTCACTGGCACCGCGAACTCGAACCCTCTGGCCGAGTGCTAACCATCTGTATTACCTAGTATCAGTTTTCTTTGGTTATTAGCACCGACCCAGTATCCATGACGTCTGAAACATTTATGTACGACGATGCACTAGGATCAACAATTTTATCTAAAATCAGATCTGGCTCAGATTTTCTTCACGTTCCCAGTAGGGACATCAAGACGAGAGACAAGGGGGAAAGAAAAGAAAAGACTCATAGCTTATGATCTACACTGCGCCACGTTGGGCGAATACCATCGACAAGGGAAGATACCCCGTGGGCTTCGTAGCCACTTGAGACCTACTCTTTTCTCTGACAACGCTAAGTACTGTGCCACTTTTCAGAGAATTCTGAATAAATGCTCATTCGATATAATTCTATTAACAATCGAATACCTTCAAGAAGCCATAACTGATACCGAAGCAAAAATCTCTACTATAGAGACCCAATTAACTTCAACTTTGAGTAATACTGAGTTTAGTACTCTCAAAAATAAAGTTGATACTGTTTTATTAACACATCGAAAAACTCTAGAAGAACGGAAAAGGTCTAAATTTCAACGTAACACAGAAGACTACCTGAATAACAGAGTGTACAGATGGGAAGATCCAGCACCAAGACACTACCGTTCCAGACCCCGCCGCCACCAAGGGGGATACACAGCCTCCGGGGGATCCTCTCCAGTTGGCGGTTCTTCACCAGGATCCGGGAGCGACACTGGCATCACCTCTCTTTCCAGAGTTCCTTTTTTAGGTCAAAACGCACGCCAACAAGGCGGTCGAGGAGGAGGGGAACAAAATCGCTAGATGACTCTTCGGTCGCAACAGGTAGGAGTCCAAACTTAATTGTAAATATCTCTGATTACTCCCTTTCTCCTTTAGAATTTAAAGTGCTAAACCTAGGACTCTCATTCTGTCCAACACCAAGATGGGATGCTTTCCAATTAGAGAAAGACCTACAACAATTTTACCGCAACAATAGATTAAAGGTACATTTTGACGATTCTTCAACAAGGGTAGCCAACAGCATAGCTCCAGATTCCAATCGGGTCATTAGCCCCTCGATTACAATTGACACCTTAGGACTACACAACCCAAGTAGCTTTATGCCTCCCAAAACCAATCATGCAGTTTAGACTTTTATAGACTTTCTTGACAGGGTATTAAACAGACCATCCATGACCAACGATTGGGCCTACTTCCCGTCCGCCATAATTTATCACCTGTTGAAAAACAAGCTATCTCATCCTTGAGGGACAATCCAAACATCATTATAAAACCGGCAGATAAAGGAGGAGCAATCGTTGTCATGAACAAGAATCAATACGTGACCGAAATTCAGAGACAACTCTCGGATACCAACACATACAGGAAAGTTCATACTGACCCGACATTCCAAATACGTAGGAAAATAGACCAAATTCTTGACAAACATATGCAGCTTAAGACCATAGATGCAAAGACTAGAACATTTCTGACAAACCAACATCCCATAACCCCGGTACTCTACACCCTCCCCAAAATCCACAAAAACCTACACAACCCTCCTGGATGTCCAATAGTAGCTTCCACGGACTCCATCCTCAATCCTTTATCCATTTTTCTAGAGAAAATATTAACTCCATTTACTCACACCACTAAATCTTTTATTTTGGACACAGGCGATTTCCTGAATAAGATTCGTTACATTAATTCCGTTTCACCCAGCAGCATTCTCTGCACCTTTGATGTCAACAGTCTATACACATCAATAACACATGATAAAGGTATAGAGGCAGTCAGACTAACTCTCATGGAAGCTAATACTGCACCGGACACACAGGCTTTGTGTTTGGACCTTCTAAATATAGTCTTACGGGAAAACTTCTTCCGATTCCAGGATGATTTTTTCATCCAGACATGCGGCACCGCGATGGGCTCTTTTTATTTTTTATTTCTTTATTTTTTTTCTTTATGTCACCCTAACGATATGTTCATCTATCCCTACTTACAGAATATGCTATCAACTCATTTATGCCTAGCAGTGACACTATCGATTTGGTGAAAACAGACCCTATATTCAATTGAAAAGGGTATGACCACGCTCCTTCATGTTTCTTATCTACCGCGTTATCTCTCAGTTTCACGTGTTTGATGTCTCCACATCTTTCTAAATAATTCTAGTGCTTATATTCCATGCTCTCTGGATACTATGTGTATATATTTTGTATAAAGTTTACAATTTTTTGATATTTTTATGTATGTATTTTATTACAGTGACTTTGTGATAAAGGCCGATGTGGCCGAAACGTCGTTTGATGTCGCTTCCTCACTGTCAAGCAATAAATTTACTTCACATTAAGTACAATCAGCGTGTGCAGTGACTATACATTGTTTATGCGATTCTGGGACTAGCCGTTCCTTCTCACTGGCACCGCGAACTCGAACCCTCTGGCCGAGTGCTAACCATCTGTATTACCTTAGGCCTGTTTCACACTTCAGTTTTTGCTGTCAGTTAAAATCCACCAAAATAGCAGAAAACGGATCCGCAGGCGGACTGACAGAAACGGGGGTGAGCGGATTGGCGGATGAACAGATCCGCCGAAGGTAAAAATTTGCCGAAGGTAAAAATTTAAAGGAACCGCGCCTGGGGAAGGAGAGAGAGAGAGAATTTTCTTCCAGCAGCCAGAAAAGATTCAGGGTTAAAAAGGGAAAATGCGGATCCGCAGGGCAAAATAACGTTACAGGCTCCGTTTGATGATCTCAGCCGACGGCAAAAATTTGGCGGATCCACAAAAAAATGGATCCAACGGATGGCCATCCGTCAAGATCCGCCGGTAATGCAACTCAATGGGGAAAAAAAATGGATCCGCCAAACAAAATGGCGGATCCATTTTTTTTGCAAAACGGCGGATTTTGACTGATGGTGACAAACTGAAGTGTGAAACAGGCCTTACTTGCTCTTCGGCTGCACTGCATTTTTCCTCCACTACTGGTGCCATGGAACCCTTGCACTCAGGACCCCCACTAGTTCCACGTACTCAGTCCTATTTAGGCATGTGACCTTCTGTATTTCCATCCCACGTGTTTGTGACTCGGCGTCCTCTCCAAGGACCCTTCTCCGTAAGACCACTCTGTCTCTTTTGGCCACATTTTTCAGGATCTCACTATCCCTGTCTTTAGTCTCCTCTAACTCAGGGACACCATTTCATGCAACTATGCTCACCTCATGCTCCAGACCCCATCTGACTACCTAACAGGAATAAGTAACTCTCCTTAACACTAACCCCATCCTTGAGGACTAGTCCCAAACATTAACTCTATCTTACCCTATGCTACAGCCAACCATCTGTATCCCTATACTGCCTGCCCTATAACACTATTCCTTACACTTTACATCCTATAGTTTACTTTAGTAAAATTACACAAAATTTACAAAAGATTCAAGACATTAATCACACTACAATACAACATATAACGTTATTGGTGTCTTCAGGGGTAGGAACGCGATATCAAAATCCACTACACTTACAGGAGCATACTTTCCTCATCAGATTGTCTCACAGTACTTCCATCACCTTAAGCACATGGTGTAGGATGACATAGCTTATGACTACCTCTTTATGGTCAGGTTCTAGTTGATCTATTTGAATTTTACTGTAGGTTATAGATTGTGATCTCATAATAAGAGAACCAAATTTTGACTTTGGATATTTATGGACAGTTGTCTCACCAGGTCAGTTGTCATTTTTGACATTTCATTGTTTCTTTTTATTATTCACAAATTACATTACTACTTATTACGAAAGGCAAAGAGTGCCATTAAATATGACTTCTCATTTATAGCCACATTCCAGAATTTCTACTAACTCGGCACTAAAAAGAAATAGCCTCAGTGCCTGACTTGCAGTAAGACTGCCAAACTCTGACACTGCTTCTGACTGAGAAAAGATGCAAAGATTTTGGAATAATGGAGTGCTGACTTCTTTGATAAGAAAAAATAAACATGATATTATATATAAAACATGACACAATTAGTACATATACAAAAAAATGTATAATAAAAAATTGTGCAGAGTTTGACAAACATAGTAATCACAATTACACAGAACCTCCACTTGTTTACCCACTACTGTGATCTTTGTCATAATGGGATGCAATCTTTGAAAAATTGGTTGGCCAATCCAATCTGTTGGCCATGGAAATGCAGCTTTTCCACCTTGTGGATCCAGACAGTATCCGAAAGCTGATGGCCGTCGCAGTCCCCCAGTACCAGTTGCCCAGTCCCCATTACTTTTCTAAGAAAGATGTGACTGCTCTACCCCAGTATGTCGCAGAGAACATCACCCATTTGTTGAAAAAAATCTATATCTGACAGGGTGCATATCAACAGTGACATCTGGACGAGCAAGCATGGCCAGGAGCGTTAAATCTCGATAACTGGGCAATGGGTGACTCTGGAGGCCATTGGAGGGAGGTGGGGGAGAGGATGCTCCACATGTCTTCGAATCTTCAAGGCTTGCAGGGTGCACTGACAGTGCTGGCAAAAGAACTTAATAGGAAAAGCAGGTTACTTAAATAAGAGTGACCTGTCATTCAGACACAGGAGCGAGATGTTGGGAGGAAATCCGGAGGTTAGCAGGGGAGCTGCAAGTGCATTGTATCACTCAGCTGCACTTGCCACTCAATACAGTACGATTTCAATGTTGGGTTTCTCTAAAACGTAAAACCTGTTTTCAGCAAGCAACGTGAGGATTTAATCAGCATTAAAGTGTCTTTACATGCCTAGCATTAGTTTGGGATACAAAATCCTGAAGACAGGTTTCCTTTAAAGACAACTAAAAGGTATTACATATAGTTTATATAGGGAATATATACTAACGAGTTCCTTAAAAGATGAATTTCCCTTGAAGAAGAATCTGTTTTCAGTTCTAGTTTCACACTTGCTTTTTTTTGCAGCGCGTTTTTCCCGCAAAAAAACGCATTAAAAAAACGCATACAAATGCATACAAACGCTGCGTTTTTTTCAAGCATTTTTATGCGCATGCAGGAAAAAAACGCAGCGTTTTTGCGCGTTTGTATGCGTTTTTTGTGCGTTTGCGTTTTTTTACAGATTTTGGAAAAACCCCACAAAAATGAAAAAACAACCATTCAACAACACACAAGACCAATGGGACTTCATTGTGGGTGTGGTATGTTAATATATAGACCCTGTCTACAGTATTCTTCACATTTGCTTGATTCTTCTCGTGACCATGGATCTGCGCTGGAAGAGTTTTCACTTCAACTTGGATTTGGACATCGCGATGGCTCAGGCGTATGCAGTTGCTTGCCATGAACAAAGGAAGAGAGAGAGGCAGCGAAGACGGCGGCGTATGTGGATACATCCGATTGTTGAACTCCGGGAGAGCCGTGGGGCATACCACACCCTCTACAGCGAGCTACAGGCAAACCCGGAGAAATTTACAGATTATATCAGGATGTCCCACGAAAGTTTCATGGATTTGCTTTCTCGTGTCCAACAATCCATCCGGAGACAGGACACACAGCTCCGTCGTGCGATTCCTCCTGAGGAACGGCTACTGGTGACATTACGGTATGTTTTAAAAACCAAGGGGTGCGGTCTGATGGGTTTTTTTTAAATTTAGTATTCAAAACCTTGGGTAATTAGTTTTCGTGAATGTACTAATATTTTATTTTATAGTTTTTTAAAATAATATACATAAATATTAATTTTACTTCTTTGTCTGTTCACAGATTCCTGGCGACTGGAGAAACCCTATCTTCACTACACTTCCAGTACCGTATTGGAATCTCTACCTTGTCTGGAATTGTTGCTGACACCTGCCGGGCTCTCTGGAATGTTCTTTGCCCAGAATTTATGCCCCTGCCCACCGCTGAAAAGTGGATGGAAATTGCTGACAAATTCTGGACAGTATGCAATTTTCCCAACTGTTTGGGAGCTGTTGATGGTAAACACATACGGATCATCAAACCCCAAAGAACGGGATCTGAGTACTATAATTACAAAAAGTACTTTTCAATAGTACTCATTGCGATTGCGGATGCCGGATGTATGTTTGTAGCAGTGGACATTGGAGCATTTGGCCGTGGTAATGACTCACAGGCTTTTAAAAACTCAGACATGGGCCAGAGGTTGTATGGCAACCAATTTAATTTCCCTATGCCACGGCCTCTTCCTCACACCGAAGCTCCGCCACTGCCCTTTGTAATGGTTGGCGATGAGGCTTTTCAAATGTGCGGAAACTTACTGAAACCCTACTCCAGCCGGGACTTGGACCACACCAAAAAAATATTTAATTACAGGCTGACCAGGGCCAGAAGAACTGTCGAGTGTGCTTTTGGGATTCTTGTTTCCAGATGGCGAATTCTGGGCACGGCCATTAATCTTAAACTTGAAACAGTCGATGAGGTGGTGAAGGCCTGTGTGGTTCTACATAACTTTGTGATGGCTAAAGAGCACCCGACCTTTGAACTGGACGATGATGCTCCTAACCCATTGCCTGAATTCACTCAGCACACTCTCAGGTCATCCGTTGAAGTTGGCCAAATGAGGGATCAATTTGCGGCCTACTTTATTTCTGATGTAGGACGGGTGCCCTGGCAAGATGAAATGGTGTAATGTTTTTGTTTGTTTATGGTAATAAAAAACCTTATTTGATACCATTACTGAGTGCACTATATTTTTTAAACTCCAATTTAATAAAAAACTTCCCATGTATAACTGAATTTTTTGATGTTCACACACCTGGGCAGGTAAATACACATATGAGTTAAAATGCAGCATTGCTAGTCTGCGTGAAATATATTGGAACGAGCAAAGCTGCAGGCCATGAATCAGGAAACCATTTTTTTTCAAGAGAAAATTGTGCAACTAGTTAAAAACAAAGTATGTGATTTTCTCAAAACACAACCCTCAAAACCCAACCCCAATGAAAGTCCATGGGGAATACAAGTAAGGATTGAGTGGATGAATGTAATCTGCTCCATTCCAACTTACAAGTTATTACACTAGGCCTTGGAATGACTATACTAGGCCGTGGTATTTCAAATATGAGTATAGTAGGCCTTGGGCCTACTAGTATAGTCATATGTGAAATACCACGGCCTAGTATAGTCATAACAAGGCATACTCAATTTTTGCCAACTAGGATCTTGTTTCACGAAAAACAAACGGGTGAAACTTGAAACCAACAGTTTGCTTTTCATGAAACCAGATTCTAGTTGGTAAAAATAGAGTTATTACACTAGGCCTTGTAATGACTACACTAGGCCGTGGTATTTCAAATATGAGTATAGTAGGCCTTGGGGCTAGTAGTATAGTAATATGTGAAATACCACGGCCTAGTATAGTCATACCAAGGCCTACTGTAATATCTCGATTTTTAACAACTAGCATCTTGTTTCACAAAAAACAAACTGGTGAAACTAGAAAGAAACTTATTTTTAAGACAAGTTTCAACAGTTTGTTTTTCATGAAACCAGATTCTAGTTTTTAAAACTAGAGTTATTACACTAGGCCTTGGAATGACTATACTAGGCCGTGGTATTTCAAATATGAGTATAGTAGGCCTTGGGCCTACTAGTATAGTCATATGTGAAATACCACGGCCTAGTATAGTCATACCAAGGCCTACTGTAATAACTCGATTTTTAACAACTAGCATCTTGTTTCACAAAAAACAAACTGGTGAAACTAGAAAGAAACTTATTTTTAAGACAAGTTTCAACAGTTTGTTTTTCATGAAACCAGATTCTAGTTGGTAAAAATAGAGTTATTACACTAGGCCTTGGAATGACTATACTAGGCCGTGGTATTTCAAATATGAGTATAGTAGGCCTTGGGCCTACTAGTATAGTCATATGTGAAATACCACGGCCTAGTATAGTCATACCAAGGCCTACTGTAATAACTCGATTTTTAACAACTAGCATCTTGTTTCACAAAAAACAAACTGGTGAAACTAGAAAGAAACTTATTTTTAAGACAAGTTTCAACAGTTTGTTTTTCATGAAACCAGATTCTAGTTGGTAAAACTAGAGTTATTACACTAGGCCTTGGAATGACTATACTAGGCCGTGGTATTTCAAATATGAGTATAGTAGGCCTTGGGCCTACTAGTATAGTCATATGTGAAATACCACGGCCTAGTATAGTCATACCAAGGCCTACTGTAATAACTCGATTTTTAACAACTAGCATCTTGTTTCACAAAAAACAAACTGGTGAAACTAGAAAGAAACTTATTTTTAAGACAAGTTTCAACAGTTTGTTTTTCATGAAACCAGATTCTAGTTGGTAAAACTAGAGTTATTACACTAGGCCTTGGAATGACTATACTAGGCCGTGGTATTTCAAATATGAGTATAGTAGGCCTTGGGCCTACTAGTATAGTCATATGTGAAATACCACGGCCTAGTATAGTCATACCAAGGCCTACTGTAATAACTCGATTTTTAACAACTAGCATCTTGTTTCACAAAAAACAAACTGGTGAAACTAGAAAGAAACTTATTTTTAAGACAAGTTTCAACAGTTTGTTTTTCATGAAACCAGATTCTAGTTGGTAAAACTAGAGTTATTACACTAGGCCTTGGAATGACTATACTAGGCCGTGGTATTTCAAATATGAGTATAGTAGGCCTTGGGCCTACTAGTATAGTCATATGTGAAATACCACGGCCTAGTATAGTCATACCAAGGCCTACTGTAATAACTCGATTTTTAACAACTAGCATCTTGTTTCACAAAAAACAAACTGGTGAAACTAGAAAGAAACTTATTTTTAAGACAAGTTTCAACAGTTTGTTTTTCATGAAACCAGATCCAAGTTGGTAAAACTCGAGTTATTACACTAGGCCTTGGTATGACTATACTAGTCCGTGTTATTTCACATATGACTATACTAGGCCTTGGGTTGGTTTTTAACATGTATTTACCCATCAGTGTGTGTGAGCGGCGCAAACAACATTAATGAAACTTAGTAATGGTGAACCACAAATGTAAATTTATTTTTTATCACAAAAATAAACCAAAAAATTATTTTTTCCGGCGTTTGGGGGCAGATGGTTTCAATTTGGGGGTGTGCAGGGAATATGCAACACTTGCTGTTGAAGACGGTGTTTGAGGGGAAGGGGCAACAAAACTTGTGGGGGAAGGTAGTCCAGTTAAGGGAATTAAACTAGGAACACTTGGAGGAGAGGAAATCTGTTCAGGTACATTAGTTGTAATGGCATGTCGCCGTAGGCTTGTGTGCCTGGACCGACTTTGGCCCAATGCCCGCCTTGATAGATTTCGCCTTGAACTAGGGGCAAATATTGAGTGTAGGTCCCCCGTCTGCTGGTGTGGCTGCTGCTGCTGCTGAGGTGGCGGCTGCTGCTGCTGAGGTGGCGGCTGCTGCTGCTGAGGTGGCGGCTGCTGCTGAGGTGGCTGCTGCTGCTGAGGTGGTTGCTGCTGCTGAGGTGGTTGCTGCTGCTGCTGAGGTGGCTGCTGCTGAGGTGGCTGCTGCTGCTGAGGTGGCTGCTGCTGCTGCTCTTCGTTGTCAGTGCTCGTCCTTGCAGGAGGA